>NW_010301351.1:0-69163 GCF_000700745.2 Antrostomus carolinensis | reverse complement strand
CTGAAATCGAGATAGACCACATCCACTGCTTACATGACTAACAGTGATGTAGGACAAGGGGCAATGGGTGCAAGCTGGAGCATAGGAGGTTCCATGTAAATGTAAGGAAAAACTGTTTCACTGTGAGAGTGAACAGGCTGCCCAGACAGGTTGTGGAGTCTCCTTGTCTGGAGACATTCAAAACCTGCCTGGACACTTTCCTGTGTGACCTACTGTAGGGCTCTGGCAGGGCGGTTGGACTAGATGATCTTTCAAGGTCCCTTCCAATCCCAAACATTCTGTTTTGTTGAATGCAACATATAAGTTTGGAATGATGCCGTGTTACAATTTGCTAATAGCAATTCCAAGCAGAAGCAAAGAAAAAAAAAAAAAGATTAATGTCAAATGCAAGTCCTGTATTGATATTTCATATTTGAATTTACATTCACTGTGCATAAAACAAATGTTTTATTTTTAAACAGAAGTTTATACAACATCACCTTATTGGACAACATAGCTGGTTGCTAGAGATGTTAAGACCTCTCTGCTGACTCCAATGACAAAAATAAGATTTTAAATATGCTAACTTATTGTAGTCACACAACATATAAAAATATTTAATATAAAGAAAGCCTCATCTCTGTCAAAAGAAACCTTTAGCAAATTGTACTAGATAAAAATCAGTTCTCTTCTACACATATGTAAAATAATACCTAGTGTGCAAGTAGGCTTCACTAATATAACTGTGAATCTAACCTCAGCAATGGATTTCATACAGTAATTGAATGCAATATAGTGTGTATGTGTGTGTCACTGACTGGAAAAATTTCATTTGTCGCAAAACTAGCAAAACTGACCACTATCTTATGTAGTAATTTGATGATCCAAAGGGCAAATTGTCCAGGTGACAAAAACCATGGGATACCAAAATCATGACTGTTATTGCTGAAAGTGACATGCCAGTGCTGGTCTGCGATTAAAAGCTACACAATGCTACATAAGAAATGTAGCATTGCTTCATTTTATGTAATCCCACTGCCTTCAGATCTATTAAGGCAAAATCTGCCTTAATAGTGAAAGCACAATAAAAGCTAATTTCTTCAAACTAGTTTTGAACTGATTAGGTACTTTGTTTACCTTCTAAAATTTGGGCCATTTACACAAGTGATGAAAACAGCCTCCTGAGGTTTTCAGCATTGTTGTTCAACTAAAAGAGTCCCTAAACTTCTGTCTCAGGACAGTGTACCACCCCCTAATTATACCAAAACAACTGCTTTTTGGACTACAAGGTGGACCCTGCTACATTAGGTGATTTGGTTAAAAAAACAATAAATAGGTGGCCCATAGCAGAGTTAGTTTTGATCTTGATCAGTCCCTTGATCCATTTCATAGCTGTCAGCACAACTGAGAATGACAAATGCTCAAATAAAGGGAAATCTCAGCAGTCAGCCAAGGAGCAAGAAACTAAAGCTAAAACCAGCTGATCTGCCAAAACCCTTCACACCACGGCGCTGTGGCTTAGAAAAGAACTGGGTCATAGATCACAATACCGGCCTTGAAGTTCACACCACCATTTGTGCAGTCACCTGCTTAACTCCTTTTTAGCACTGAATGTTTGCCACCAAGAACTCCTTCAGTTACCATTTTTGCCAGGTAAATCTTTAGGTCAAAGCTTGCCACCCTTAACGACCAGAAACTCTCTTTCTGTCTAATTACAATCTACTACATCGAGTTGGTACACATACCTGCACTGCAAATGACTACAACCATGGATTTTTATTTTTTTTAAAGCAACCTCCAAAGATGATTTTTAATCCTTGACAAAATCACAGCTACATTCTTCTTCACTTTAGTTATATAACAAATATTGGCTTTGATCTAAATATTTGTTGATGTCAGAAATATTCTTAAAATCAAATCAGAAGAGGTACCTAGTTTGAGACTTCTTTTTATCTCATGATTATTTTTTTAAAAAAGTAGAAGTAGATATTTACCCTTTAAAAAAAGTCAAGATCTAAGTGCTATGATTTAGCTGATAATAAATGTTTAATGGTTTATAACGTAAAGTCTGGCAAACACTTAAGTACTGTGACAGAAAAGATGAGTTGCATGCCAAATCCCTCACACAGCCTGTGGTCTTCCATGAATACCAGAGGCACACCCGACGATACCTCCTAGTCAGCTATTGAAAAGGAGATGCTTTCAGAAGTAGTCACCAGATGGAAAAGGACAACCATCTCCAGTCACCTCTGTAGCTTCACCAAGGGCTAAAGCTGGGTTACCCTGGACTGGAAGCCATGCTTGAACCATTCGAGATGCCAACTAGTTGCCCATTACACATAACACATGGCCAAATACAATCACAGCTTTGGGTAATACAAGCCTCTGTGTAAAAGCAAAAAGTTTTACACTAATTTCACTAAATTTTGTAAGAGTTAAAACGATGCTAATAGCCAGGAACAAAGACAGCCCAAGCAAATGGAAAGGAACCAGAAAAGAGATACTGTAAGAATGCTACAGTAATGCTTTTCAAAATAGAACAGATACATTCCAGAATAATAGAAAATAAGGCTAAGTACATCTTCCCTGAGAGATACCTGTTTCAGATTTGGAACTATATTAATTACTATATAAATTTTCCTACATTTATCACATGTACTTTGTAACTAGTATCACTGTTCTGCTTTTAGAGCAAAATTCATTTTGTATGAAGACAACTGGTCAATACTTATACTTGGAGAAGAAGAGTCTGCAAGCTGATGTCTGCTTCTGTAGTATCAGCATTATAATAAAAATTTAATGGAGTAAAAAAGACAGAGCTGTAACTCTTGGCACTTACTTGGAAAAAAGTTAATAAAGTAATAACTTCAAGACTGCATAGAGAAGCCCAAGATATATGGTGTGTAAATTGCAGATCATGTACAAAATCCACCTAAGGAATGCATAATATATAAATGCAAAACCTACCATCCATCTATCTGATTACAAAATCTAGATGATAAAGTTGCTTCATAAATGAGTCCAAGGTGGATTTTCCTGTAACTTGTGACGTTTTTCTGTTCCTAAGTCAAAAAAGGAAATTAGTGTCCTTTGTGGAATTTACGAAATTTGGCATTGAACAATTTTCTCTCTTTTAACTTTGTAAATCTGTAAAGTTAGCAATGTAACTGTTGGCAATAGTTTTTACTGTTTGACTAAAGTGTGTGCCAATATATAGAAGCCAGAAAAATTGCATAAAGTGACTTATTCAAAAGCCTTCTATTTGAGAAAGTTATTAAAGGAGCAGGCCTCTTCTCTGGGAGGTATGGCTTGGCTTTGTAACCTTGGATAAGGAGACTCCTCAACTTGAAGTGCTCCACTTCGGTATGATCACAGAATATCTGCCCATCTGAAGTTGAAGGAGAATTATCACCAGCGTGTTACTAAATTCCTGGTAGGTGTGTCTGCCAACAACACACACAGCCTCTGGCAAGTTCAAAAGGACATTTCCAGTGTTAAGGGTGCAGAGGTTTTCCTTTGCCCATTCTTAAGTCCACAATAGCTGGTATTTAGGAAGAAATTGCCTAACCTTTCTTTAGTTCTGGGAACAGCAAAGAATTTTTTAGTGATGCTGGTCTCTCCTTTCTTGCATTCCCTGAGGCCTCATATGTAACTGGAGCCACGAAAAAGCAAGCAGGAGCACAGTGGAGGTGCTTCTTTCTATCACTCTCTCCTGACTCAGTCCCCCAGCTTGGCCCCTTTCTTTTGCACGCCACAAAAGCAGGCTGCTTCATGCAGTATATGCATTGCCTCTGCGGGGCACCTCTGGCTCTGGGCGTGTGAGCAGTGCTTTGTAGAGTAGGCAAGGGGAGGCTGCCTGGTGGGAGAAGGGCTCCTTGGAGCCCTCCACCGTGGGAGGGCTTCCCTTCAGGAACACCTCACTTCTCCTGAAGCTCTGAAGCCTCCCCCCCCCCCAGCCATAAGAGCAATGTGCAGCAGCCATCTTGCTTCAGCACACTTCCAGCTTCACACAGCAAGCCTCAAGCAGACAGTTTACTTTTTGTTCTTTATTATTGTTACGTCAATTTAAAATAAAGGTATTTTAAGTTCAGGTTATAAGCAATATTAAAACAGAAGGAGGAAAGTGGCAGCAGCAGCCCTGGCTTCAGGTTTCAGAAAGTCTATGAGAGCCTGGCAAAACACAATTTTAGCTGAAAGCATTAGCACATCTGAGACCCCCGCTCCTCCCCACCCTCCCCCCCGACGCCTAAAAACAAAACCAAAACAAAACCGAAAATGCTCTCTAGCAATGCGATCGTCTCCAACTCCTAGTGAATTTAGGAGAGACCGGTAACTTCCCCAGACAAAACTATGTATGAAAATTTCAGCCTACAGCAAGTTTGTGCAGCCAAGTTATAAATCCCTCAAATAGGGCTTCATAATGAAAATGTGAACACTATTTTAATAGATGGCATCTTGACCTGACAGAAATTTGGCCTCCATTCCTCTGGCAAACAGCCTTGAGATACAGAAATGAGCAGTCCCCTCCCCCACCTAGGATGTGTGGGGAGGGGGTTGATTGATGGGTTTGTGGACAAAAGAGAGGGATGAGGAATAAACTGCAAACGCAGCAAAATAAAAGCAGGATGTGGCAAGGTAGACCTAGGTCAGTGTCACACAGGTGCAAGTCTTGGAATTAGCTTCCTGAACATCTGTAGCAAACATAAAACAACTGCCAGTACCAGAGAGGGAGAAAGAAATAACACATCTCATGTTGCGTGGAGCAAACTAACCAACAAAACAAAAACAAAAACAAAAAAAAAAAAAAAAGGTTTTTTTTTTCTGTGACCATCACATTCACTGACCGCTCTGTTTCTAATTTCCTGGTTTAAGCTGTGTGTTTTGCTACATCGTTAAAGAAAATAATATTCCTCTGCCTTCCCTGAAACTGTTTGGAAACATCCCCCCTTTTGAGACCTTAATAGACCCAGTCTTCCAGATCTAAACAAAGGAGGACCGCGGCACAGGACTTCTGGCATGCCCCTCGCCAGTCCGTCTCTGCCCCCTCCCCCCCGCCGAGTACTTCAGACTAAATACAAATTGGAGTCTCCTCCTAGGAATCCACAAAAATCCATCTTAACAAAATGTCCAAGTACGTGATAGTCAAGGAATCATTTGTGTGTTTTTCTTTGCCTATGAGAACGTCTGGAAGAAGAAGAAAAGGTTACTGTTTTGCCCATAATTATTTCTCCTCCCCCTTTCATCCTTCCTATTTCCAGAGTAAGCAGACAAAACAGCATACCAGCACCCCAAACTGAATTAATTTACAAAGCTTTAATTTTTCACTTAGCTGTGTACAAAGCAAAGGTACTGAGGAACGACAGTTCACATGTGAAGGGCTAAATTAATTTGCACAAGAACGTGAATGCTTTCAGTACTTCCAGAAATAACCCAAACAAGAGATTCTCCTACCTTTTCAGGAAAACAAACCCCTCACTCAAAAAAATGAAACAAAAAAGTATGTATCCTAAAAATTCTTCAAACTTTTTTATGGAACCTGATGTTTTCCAAGTGACCAAGTGCTTTTTAGTGGTCAGAATTGTTTTTTTTTTTTAACTACTTGGGCTTAAAAATCTGACTTTTTTATTACTTTTCCCCTCATATAACTGCTACTGCCTTCCTAAACTATCTGTGGTAAATGAAAAAAATTACCTCAGCTAGGAATGTCACAAAATCCATGAATAAGTATTTATTAAAATTATATTTAAATAATAATAAAAAGCACCTCCCAAAAGGTTCTATTCTGACAAAATGAAAGGATTCCCAGAAAAGCACACTTTCAAAACACAAATCTAGCTTAGTTTTCCAACAGAAGCTGGTAGAAAAATGTGTACATTACTTACTAGACAACAAAAAAGAGATGAAAGAAGGAAGTACTAGGAATAAAATAGCTATATTGTGGGAGGAGACAGAGAGGAAGGTTAGGAGGTTATTCAAACTATCTAGTATTTGGGGAGCTGGTATCCTTTCTCCCTCAAGATAAAATACTGGGCACCAAACAACTTGGAATATCTCACAGCTGCCCCTGAACATGAGTCCTTTTATGAGGAGTATGGAAAATATCAGGGAAAGAGCATAAAAAATTAACAAATCCTGTTACACTTATCTCTTGATAGAAGACCCTCTAAAACACAGCAAGGGTCACTGTTTTTCTACAGGTACATCTCCTCCACAAACAAT
Organism: Antrostomus carolinensis; assembly: GCF_000700745.2. Classification (NCBI taxonomy): domain Eukaryota; kingdom Metazoa; phylum Chordata; class Aves; order Caprimulgiformes; family Caprimulgidae; genus Antrostomus; species Antrostomus carolinensis. The sequence goes on along the minus strand of NW_010301351.1, from coordinate 62,965 downwards.
AGCACAGTTTGAAGGGTCCATCTTCCCAACTTGGTGCAAGTCTCCTACCCACCATCTGCCTGACCATAGCCTGTAACTACACCACCCCTAAAGCAAACAGGAAGTTCTTCAAGCATCAAACAGTTCTTCCTACTGCAGCTGTAAACTTGTACACACATGCAAAAAAACCTGTGCTAGAGGTGGCAACAGATAACACAGTAGCTAATTTGATGGACACCACAGCATACTTGCCCAATTTTGACAAGGACCAGAGTCCTTTTCCACTCTCATTTTCCTTTTTCAAGCCAACTAAAATTAAAATGAGAAGGCGGCAGCGCAGGCATTTTTCCTGACGCTGTAAGAAATCCAGCACTGCTAGCATGCCGTGGTGAATTAGTTTTCTCTCTCCTCTGCAACTGATAATGTGACACTGGCACTACTGGTGGCAAACATACAGGGAAACCTGCACTAGTTCAAACAGTGCAGTATGTCTGAACAGACCAGTTCAGGCGGACAGGAACCTCTTCCTTTCTGCAGCCAGAGCTGGCTTAAACATCTTACTGTATCACACAGACCAACCGCACAGGGAAAAGCGGGAAGGTCACTCTGGAAAGAGAGGCAACAGAAATTTACTTCTTCACATAAGCCTTGCCCTGTTGTGCCTCCTACTTCCCAGTTTTATCTCTTCTAACATCCTGTCTTGCATAAAAGACATTTATTTAATAACAGTAACAGAGCTGTGGAAGAAGGCTTTGTAGTTCCAATCTGGTGTGAGGATAGAAGGAAGACTGGAGATGGAGGGGGACTTTTGCATCCTAATTCTTCACAAATGAAGCCAGGGGATACTTCATGCTGAATTCAAGCCTGGGAAAGTAATTTATAGCTAGGATTCGTCTTCAATTTTTTTTGTGGGTTTTGTTTTTTTAAAATTATTTTTCAGGGGAAGTGGAGTAGATGGGTGTCTTTATTTAATAAAATGTAACTAACCAGAATGCAGAAAATGTGTACAATCTGGACAAAGGACTTTTTAATGAAGGCACTGCAAATGACATTTTCCTTCTACTTTAGAATGCTGCAAATAGCAAATTAGCATACCTCGAAGTGGAATTTCTGCTACAGGAGAGATGAAAGGTTAACTGTCTAAAGAGTAAAGAATACATTTGACATCTATTTAGAAAAGAAAGAGTCTCCTAATAAAAGCAGAGGCCCCACTTGATGCTCCTAATTCTGCTTCAGTGTTTGCATACACTTTCAAACAATTAAAGAAACCCACTCCAAAAAGCCTGACTGAAAAAAAAGAAAACCCAAAACACTGCAGACCTCAATGCCTCGTTTGCTGGGCTTGTTAGAGGGCTCAGGAGGTCACAGTGATTGACAAGCCTTTGGTGCTTGTGGGAGGGCTGATAATGCATACACATCGCTTGAGAGGCAAGCTCTGAGTACTGACCATGCTTAATAAGCAAAGGGCAGACAGTAGGCTGAACAATGTAGCAAGTAAACCCCCATGAACTAGGGGTGGCTGAAAGATTCCAAATTACATTCTCCATCAATTAGAAAGCAGGAGGGTATGGAATACCATGCAAATAAAGATCTCCAACTCCAACGTATTTTCATAAAGCTACCTTTGTTGCCAATTCTTAGCATGGATCTTAGTGCTTCAGACACATGCCTGGACTCCCACGAGGGAATTTGCTGTACGTGTTACTACAGCAGTAAAGTTGTTTAGAAAAGCAATTTGAGCCAGGGCACAGAGGCTTGAGTTTCTACATACTACCATAACTGAAGTGCTAAGATTGGGGTTTCACAAGGTGTGACAGAAACAGGAAACCACTGCCTCAAGCCAGACAAGTTCCTTCCAAACAGATCCCACCCTGAGTGCTCACTGCAGCCTCGCAGGAACACCACCCCGAGCATTGCCAGATGGCCAGCAGCTTTCAGTGGGTCCCCGTTCTGTCCCTAGTCTTCACTCAGGCAGCAGAGGAGGAGAAACACCACTGGAGAAGCAGATGATGACTCTCTTTGTTGAACTCTTTCTAAACCAGGTCTTGGGAAGTCTGTGTGTTTGTTCTATGTATGGTTAAAGACAGCAAACTACTTCCACAGGCGTGCTTGTAATGGTGGTTTATGATGTGACTCCACACATTTGTCCTCCTGTGTAAATGCTTGTCTACTTCTGCAGTTGTTTTAACCTTTCCTTGCTGTTTTGAAGGCATGGTGTAACTCATTAGATTACATTTCAAGTTGCATCTAACTTCAGCTAGCATTTTAAAGACAGCTGTGTCTGTTTAGCAAAGGAAAAACAGCCCTATTCAGTGTTTAAAAGTATACCATCAACAAACAGAACTACTGACTGATAATATTGACTATGCTTTTCAAGATTTACTGAATGTCTACATAAGCTAGAGGAATAATAATATAAATTTGATTAAACTTTGAACAACAGTGGCTGACAAGAAAAAAGGAATGAGTATTATTTTATTTTACTGAAGTCACCTTAAGGACCACAATTGTAATAAGAATACTACTTTGATTTTGGCACTTTTCACTAGTAAAACTCAATAGTATCTTGCAAAGGAAGTCAGCATCGCTATTTACATATAGGGTACCATTACTGCACAAAGAACTACTGCTCATTTCTTTTCAAATGCACATTTTTCAAGTACTATTGTGAAAAACTGAAAAAAAAAAAAAAATCCAGTAAAAATCACAGAGCCTTGGCAGAGTTATCTTTCAAAAACCTGCTGGGCCCTTATCTCTTTCCCATTCACCAACGGCCAGCCTTTTCTGTCCAGAAAGGATATGGGGCATGGTCCAGTACTGGAGACAATGGGAGCACTGCCGTTGTGCAACTGAGCTCAGTGGGTAGGGCTGGGCTCTTCATCTATTTAATTTCACCTATTGTTGTGAAAGCTTAGTTCGCAGTTCAAGTGCAATATGGAACAGAGATAAATGCAGCAACAAAGTTCCACAGAAAAATATAATACATTCAACACTACAAGAAAACTAATGCCAGAGCTAGCAAAGCTAGCTTATACTTTTTCATATTATAAATAATAATAAAAAAGTGTTAAGACAGCTTGGCTGGCTAATTATTGTTGGCAAAACACAGGCGTTCCTGGAAAAGTATGTAACACAAAAATAAGAAAATATGGGTGTACCTCTTAAAAGTGAAATTAAGACCTTAAATAAGTGCCACAGTCTTGCTAAATACGCTTGGGGTTAAAGAAAAGCGGAGTCTTGCTTAAACAGCTTCATTTGGATATTTTCTTTGAAAGCAAAAACAAAACAAAAAAAAGGCCATGAACACATCTGAGAAACATTTTAATATTTCAGCAGCTCTGGAACTGAAACTCAGTGATACCAGAGTAAGGAATGGTTTTCTCCTTTGAACCGTAGTACTGCTCTACTTGTGACAGGTGTTATAAAATGAGTGCAAAGCAGTCACTTTCCCACTCCCAATTCCTCATTCATAGCTTGGTTTTTCCTATTTAGAAAGGAAAAGAGGCCTTCCACTCATTTCCAACAGGGGCACAGAAGTATTTCAGGAGGTAGAGGGACAGGGTGTCACCAGACCAACACAAGTAAGCACAAAAGACAGATACAAAGAACAGACTACTTCAGTGGCATGTTTGTCAGATGTTTCATAAATCACAGTGTCACCATATTACAACAATAACCACTCTCTTGTTATCCCTCTATGTATGGGTTAGTTGATACGGTTTGCAAATACCACAGCTGGGTTGTTGCTAACTACTATAAATGGAATAAACCAAGAGATTGTTCCTCAGTTCTTGATATGCTCAGTTGCAGACAGCTTTCAAAGACACAGACCACATGAGGTATTACCAGCCCTGATTACCAGGTTCAAGATAACGGCTCAAATGACAAGAGCATCAAGAGAGTACAAAGGCCTGTTTCATTAGCGTGCTCCACACCATGACAACTGCTGTGGACCTGCTCTGCTGCACTACCATAACCATGAATACTTCTATTCAACTGGTAAGCAAGTTAGAAAATGGTAGTCTAGAAGAAAACTTACCTAAACACATTGAGGCAGTGCAGGAGAAGAAATGAGGTTAAAAAAAGAAACCGTCTCCAAAATCCTTCCCATATTGCAGCAAAAAAGGATACAGACACTTTGGGGCAAGTTTATGAAAAAAAGGATCTTCACCCATTTCTGCAAATTGCATTTTCTGATCTGTTTCTTAATTCCACTCCACTTCAGTTGTTCTCCAAGTCTTGGTTGTTTAGTTATTCACACACATACATGGTGGTCATATCCATGCAGTAAATTGGATTCACCATTCACTTCTGAGTACTTAACTTTTGGCCTGCCCATTAATCCCAGCCGTTCTATCTTCCCCTAAATTTCAAGTCTTGGAGTGTCTTCAAACTACCAGAGAAATTTATCTTCATTTCCAAATATGAAAAAAAAAACCATTCCAAATTACTTTAGTGTTGAGCCCAGCATAATTTTGTCCTGCTAAAGTGACAGATATAAAGGTCTGATTTCTTGTAACCTTTCGCAGCTAGAAATTTCTATGGCATAGGAAAAACATTCGTTTCTAATCCCTGGATGGTTTAAAGATAAGGGCCTTTTTCTTTTTTTTTTTTTTTTTTTTTTCAATGTAGAGAATCCATTTTAGATTTTTTAAAAATTATTTTCAGTTTTCACAAATACAATTACAGTAAGCTCATGAGAAACCATAAAAACCTCTAGAATTATTTAAAATTTCTTTCATGTAACTAAAAGCTCCAAGACTCTGTCCATTATCTGAATCTTCCCTATCACCACAACATTATTTAATTATTTAATTATTTAATTTAATTATTATTAATAATTTTATTTAATTATTTAATTATTTAATTCTAGTCCCAGTGTGGCTGGCAGATATGACAAAAATATTTATAAGACATACGTATACTTAAGCATACTTATTTAAAATTAAATAAACAAAGATACATTAAAGGGCAAATGAGGCAGTCAAATTGAATTAGATATTAATGTTTCACATTCTTCTGACTTAATGTACAAAGTGTATACAGACACTGTTTTATCAAATTTCCACACTTACTAACAGGTACATATATATTTTATTGAGTATTTAAAGCAGGTGGACTTTATTCAAGAAGTCGAATACAAACATCTCATCTATAAAGATGATTTATCACTGCTTTTCTGAAAAATAAAGACTGCAAACCTACACAATCCATTATAGTAATCTGCTCAGATCACTTAACAGATGTTGCTCTGAGAACCTAAGAATAACGGCAACTGACAAACAGCCTGTCGTCGTTTTCAAACTGAACAAATACTCTTAACACAACAGGATATATAGACACAAACTTTTAGGGAACGTGCTAAATGTCTACGTTAACTTTGAAATAGCTCTAAATTTTGTGTGATGTACTTACACAGAACATCTTCCTGTAAATCCCTGACAATCCTTCCTTTTCTTCATCCCTTTGGCTAACTTATGTACCAACATGTTTAGTATTATCTCCATACTGCCATTACCCAAGCACATTCCCTCAGAAGATGCCATCCATTTTGCAAACACAAAATGCTAAAGCCAGGTCACCACTTCGCAAATGCAACATTGTGATTTTTTTTCCCTCCACAAATTACTTTCTGTGCAGGGGGGTGCAAAGGTAAGAAAGCTTGGTATTCTTAAATTCTTTCTGGAGCCTGAAACTTAAACTTTTGGAGCTATGCTCATCCTACCATAACCAAGTGAATGATGCAGAAAGACTCCTTGCATGGGCCAATTGCAACACGTCTGGTTTTGGCAAGGTAGAAGAAATTACCTATGTCAGGTCACCTACTACATTTCCGAGACTATGATGGAGTCAAAAGGCAGTTGCATGACTTTCCCTTATTTGTACGGAACAAGCCATCAGACTTTGGTGATCACTTTTAAGTTATTTGATCAACCACTTAAATCTGCATATCATTTAGAGAGCTCTGCACTGAAGAAATCTCCAAGTCCAAAATCAAGACGCAACATTTAAAAAAAAAAAAAAAAAAAAAAAAAAGCAGAAATGCTTGCATGTATGTGTGTGAATATAAAATGTATGCCACAGACCACGTCACTGGAAGCAGCGGGTCCTTGTTTTCAAAGGTAAGCCAAAGGAAATTTCAACAGTGCACCTGCGAACCAGGCTTTCTGCAAGGTTGATGCTTCCAGAGAAGCAAGAAAGGAGACCACAGGCTAGGACACATCATAATTTCTCAGCAAGCCTGTATAGCTAACAAAGAAGGCAAAGCTTATCTTGCTTGGTACCCATATTCTACAAGCTTGCTGTAATGCTCAAAGGGTTTAAGTGCCCTTATCTGCCACCCCCCTGCTTCCTTTCTTCATTGAAATAAATCCCTTTGCAATGACAAACGAAACCTGCTGCTTAGCCTGTATGCAGATGAGGAGGGACAGAGCAGCTTTTACATCTGGCTGGCAAAAGACAATGCATACAGGTAGTGTGAACAATTTAGGGATTACAGACAAAATTAAAAGAATCTCCCAGTTTCACCCCTACCCCCACTAAGTTCTTTAACTTTTCTTAATTATAATAGAGTAATTTCAATGCACAGTGGTTTAAAGCTACATCTTTCTACATCATTTTGGCCACTATTGTTTTATTTAAATTATTTTTAAATTACTGATTTTTAAGAATATATTCCTGGACTCAAGAGTGGGCAGAAATAAGGAATGAGGGGAGTGTTTTCAGTGCCAATTCCTGCAGTCCTGCCATAGGCTTTCAAAGGTGTAAGTCTTTGACAAGAGTTCAGGATCCCCTACAGTTCAGCAGCTTAGGAATCCTTTTAAAAATTGTCTGTGAAGAGGAATCCATATGTTCATTGTAGTTATTAGAAATAAAAGGAAGGGGAGAATGACCAAAAACTTATTATAGAAAAAGGATTTCCTGAATGTATTTACATATTCCTTAGATAGCAGTTTACAAATTACATGTTTTTCAGTAAACCTAGAAATTAGAAAGTTACAAAAAACCTATTGGAATAATTTAAAAATATTTAAAAGCTACAGAAATAGCCTGAGATTTCATTCTGCAAGAGCACAGAGGTCTTGACTGCATCTGTGATTTCTATCATGTGGGGCTTGAAGGCAAAGAGGACATTCACATGAGTAAAGATGATAGAGGATTAGTTCCAAAATGATAAATTGTCCTTTATAAAACAAATTACATGTGTTTCCCCTGCAATTTAAGAGCCCTAAGGTTTTACTCACCAACAACTCAAAATTAGTAAGTCACTCTGTACAGTCTACACATGTTCAGAATTAAATAACATCAAAAGCACTGTAACTAAGATAAATATAAACAAACTGAAGAGATAAACACGGCTTTACCTTCCTCGAGCATTTAGTATTTATATAAAGACTTAAAATTTGAAACATAAATCCATACACAGAAATCATACAGGGCTCAATAAAGGCTCCATGCCATAAATGCCTTTGGCATTTTCTAAAAATAGTAACAAAACCCCAAACCTTTTATGTTGATTTTAATACCCTGATGTTACTCTTACAATATACTTTGCCTACAGAATTTAAAAATAAATTAGAGATTCATGCAAGTTATTAACACAAGTTTGTATTTTGGAATTTCTTTCAATTCCTTCTTTATCCTACAACACCACTCTTATTTATTACCATATTTATGTGAAATAAAAACATACCATTTTTAGCTTATTCTCCATGCTTTCTTAGTACTCTTCCCAATCTGTCCTTCAGTGCATTGCCAGTGTAACAACTTTCCTCCCTGCAGGAGGTCATAAGCACTAAAAATATTTTAAAGATTTTTTTTTCTTTAAGCTAAAATTGTAAGAAACTTCATTTTCTATGTCATTTCAGACTTTCTTATTTCTATTTGCAAGGCTGTTGTGTTGTGATTGAAGAAACTGATGCAAACACCTTGCAACCAAGAGCTGTCTAGTTTCTGGAAAACAGGAAAGGTGAAGTGGGATGCAGGACTAATTTCTGAAAGAAACTGCGGTTCCTCTCACACTTATCAGTATCACTGAAACCACTACTTACCTATCTACAAAAACTAAGCATTTTAATTGAGCTTTAAGATACTCTTTCATGTATTCTACCATAACATGGAAACAAAATAAATTCAATTTTTAAAACACTAACATTTTTTCACATGGTAAGGGACTATATAAACAAAGTGGGTTTTGTCCACCTCAACATGGCTACTCTTAACATAAAAGATATAATTGGGTTCAAGAGTGGGCTACAGTGCCTGTACATTTTCTCTCAGTTAAAATAGTATGTAAAATCTAATTAACACAGTTTACAAACCCAACCAGCATATGGAAACATACTGACAGCAAGACTGACTATTTTTTTATATTTACTTGACCATCTGTAACACCTTTGAGGGACTTTTAGGGATTCTGATGTGAAGAACAATCAAAGAAAGTAATAACCAATTTAAAAGTTCCTGAATTGTGTATATCCAGTGCCCTGAACTCACAGTTTTGCTGCATATGACAAATATCAACTGCTCCACTTTTTAAACATGTTACCAACATATATGTAGAAAAGTTTATTTCTCTCTCCAAACAATGTTTGGAGAAACACGGAAACTCTTCTTTAATTTTGTAAAAGGAAAAAAAGCATACAAAAGCAGAACTAGAATTGTGTTGCTGAATCATCAGAGAGTTCTACACATTTTCTACTATCTGAAAATCATCATTAAAAGGGTTGACTTTAAGAAGTACTATGATAGCCAGTAATTTTAGTCCTACCTGTATATGGGTCTTCTTTCATTTGACTAAATTGGGGCTGCACAATTATTTCAGTAATATTGCTGTGGTGAATAGACTATGTGAATGATAAGTTGAAGCTGAGCCAGATAAAGACCTTTCGTGCAGTCCCTGCTTCCGGCTTTCTGCCACAGGAGACCTTCTCCTCCAGCCTTCTAGCATAAAACAACGTGTAGCCAGCCCTTAATTCCTCAGTATCACCTGGGTTAGTTTATACACTTCATGGTGTTTTAAAAAATAGACAGAACCAGGCTGGAGTGTAACCACATATACAGTAATGTCAGCAGCACAATTAGAAGCAATAACTGCTTTAACTTCAATCAGGTGTAGATGGAACAGTGCATCTAACTTACCTTCCATATATGTTATCTAGAGTTTAATGCATTAATGTATTTCCTTCCTTCCATACATTTGGGATTCCTGGGTAAGTTCTTGTCAATTGTATTTTTTGACATCTGCCCTTACAAATACAACTGGATAGTTTGAATATTTAAGACATTGCACCTGGGAAGGGTTTAGAGAATTACGCTGGTGATCACTTCCCTCTATGATCAACATAAATTGTGATTTGATGAAAATACTCATATGCATAATTAACTAACACCCAGCAGAGCCTAAAAACTTTCCAAAAAATGCAAACATTTTTCATAGCATACAGATCATTATCAGAAAGAAATTTGAAGGTGTAGATGTTAGTCAGATTCTGACATCTTTTCAGGACATAGAGTGTGCAAGTAATATATGATTGCCCTTAGCATCAGTATTTTGATAGATGCATCCAATAGGTGCTCCCTTCTCTACATTTTTTTCTTCATCTTGCAAGAAATATAAAAAACATTATCTCTAGAATGAAATGATTGATATATACTGCAAAAATACTCCTAGCCATCTTCACCAGAAAAAAATACTGTTCCATACCAGTAACATTTATCTCTTGAAAATAAACCAAACATCGTGGACTAAAATATCAGTGAATCTGCTTTAGGAATTAATTTTGCTACCATTACTCAAATCAGGTATTGAGGTGTTGCATTTTTTCACAATGATTTTTTAAAAAATTTGTTTACCTGTTCAGCATTTACAGTCTGCAGTGTGGTGTCTATCTAAGAAAGGCACGTTACTGTGAATTGCCTCAATTACAGCATTCTAATACACAGATTTAGTAGCACATCTGAGGATTTGACTCATTGTCTTCAATCCAACTCAGATTGTTCGTGTTCTAAGAATTCACATGATGACGGAGCAGGTGAATTAGGTCCATAGCCATTAGAAGTAACAGACAGATAATTTTTTATACCAAAGAGCACATTTAAAAAAAAATATTATGTTTCTAGACCAGAAACATGTAATTAGAATGTGATGTTTGGGGCTGTCCTAGAATTTTAGTTTGTAAGAGCTCAGACATGAAAGCAATCAAGCCTGTGCTGCTATATAATAGATTTTCACTGCAAATATTAACAAACTCTGAACTGTAACACAAATCGGTAACATGTATTTTAAATCTGAACTCTGACGAAATTTCTCAGTACAGCAAACTTTCTGGAGGGCTGCAGGATGTGGTCAAAGCTGTGAAGCCAGTGCAGCCTGGACTCCCTGTCTCCTAGCAGGAGTGGCGAAAGCACGAGAGTTCTTCTGCCTCACAGTGAATCAAGGAACTCTTTCTGGCCCCCTGAAATATCATCAGCATCCTACTCTTCCTGAAAGCAGCAAATGTAGTGCTTGGGAGCCTCTTTCTCATTTTAAAAGGCAAAGGTTCATAATGCATATTGCAGAGACTGGAGGAAAAAAAATCTTTTGAATTGACACGCTTTTGAATTGACTCTATAACGGTGTCTTCTTCTCCCTTTACAGAGCAGGTCTTACAACTTAATTGTATCATCACTGAGATAAATGGGTCAGTTCACAAGTCCCAACGACAGACTTCAGCAAATGCCACTGCATTGAGACTAATACTTAGGCAAACCGTTTTGCAGACTCACAGAGGACAAATGCTAGAAGCTGGATGCTAGAAGCTGGAACCCTCAATACATCTTCTGTGCTTATGCCTTAGCCCAGTTTAAAGCAAACCTCACGAAGCTAAGAAAAGGATGTTAGCAGATATGTAAAAAATAATAATTAAAAAAAGTCCACTCCTACTACCTCCCAAAAAACACAGAGGCTTAAATTTCCACAAGCTCAGTAAGCCTGGGCAAAATCAATATTTAATCCACACTTGATGCTGGAGGCACAGGTGGCAATAGCCAGGCTCTCTGTTTTGACAGACCTGCAGACATCTAGAAGTCTCAAGACACATTTTTGCTCAATTTATGATCCTTTACCATACAAAGAGCAAGTCTAAAATTCTCTGGACATTTTTTGGTCCTCCAGTAGCTACCTGTGCTCAGGTTTCCTAGTTACTAGTGGTATTAAGTTCCCCAAATAGTACCCAGTGTTGAGACTGATGACACCTTAAGAATGATTTTTTGGGTCATGTTTCCCAGATTTTTCTTATTCCTCCTCTATCAAAATTTGATTCCACAAACAGCACAAATTATGCTAAAATTGTGTGGACAGTCCTTTACAATTGTTTTCTTTTAAGACTAAAAATGACAATTAAAAGTTCAAATAATGTAAATGGAACAGCATTACTTCTCAGGAGAACAGAACTGAATGAGGAAAGCATGAACAGAATAAAAATACTGGAATCAAAATAGGATTTCTTAAAGTGCTTATTAACCTGTGAAAGGTGTATATTCTCAAGGATCATGATCAGAGCTACTCTGTTCTGTTTTGGAAAATATTCTTTTAAGCAAATAAAACTGTCTAAACCAAAGCTGCTACTGTCACCAAATACAATGTCAAATCATCACTACAGGGAGACAGCTTTGAAAAAGGATAACATGAGGTCTCTCACAGGGAAGTCCTGAATTTTAAATATAGTCTTTCCTTGCTATAGGAAGCCACAGATAAACAGAAAAATTGATAACTGCAGCATTCCATAAATTACAGAATGTATTGAACAGTTTAGCAAGGCAAAAATACTGACATGTCTAATTTTCATACTATATGCTGCACAGAGCAACTGTGCTCTGCAAGGTAAACAAAAAACCTTGTTTTTTTCATTTTGTGCTGCAGTTATCATTAAGTGAATTTATCTGCAGCCTGTTCTAAGTGCACTTGCAGAAGAACATCACACAAATGGAGGAAAGTTTGACTCCAAAATGCTTAGGTGTAATAAAACTATAATAATGGTTTTATTTTGCAGCTGATCTAAGGAAAGCTGTAATGCCGACATATAAATTAAATTGAGTTTTTAAATACATGTATGTAGGATTCCTTTGGAGCCTCACAATGAAAACTTAAGTATAAATTCACAATATGGAGATTTTGTGCTTTTATTAGTCACATTTTTATTTCCTCTTCTGCCATAAATTTGGTTTTACTTATATAAATAGATCCTACTAATATAAGTGGGGTTCTATTTAAACTTGTTAACTTTCTTTTAAAAATAAATTCTGTAATATATACAGGGATCAGTAATAGTTCCCATGGTAATATTAAAAAAAATTACCATAAATATTATTATTCTAAGAAACATCTTTCCTATACGCTTAAAATAGCACACAAGACAGTATTTTACACAATTAATTTAAACATACGTATATACTGTTGACATGTAAAATCCTGGTTATACACTTGGATTTACTATTTGTGTCCTTCTTTATTTTCCACATTACAATGTGTTTGCATGCTAAAGCCTTTTTTTAATGTATAAATTCCGTCAGATGTATTTCTTACTCTTTTTTTTATACTCCACTGAATCCACATGCTTAACTATAGAGAATGGCAGATTTTACTGGATATCACATTTTTAATGAGAAAAAACCAACATACGGATTCTAGCATGTCTGTAGCACCATTCTTATTTTCATTATAAAATCATGGCAGGAGCTCTAACTCCAAGACATGTTTAACTCAAAACTTTTTTTTTTCCACTTTTTTACAAAAAGTGTTTTGATTTTATTAGCCAATGCCGAGATACCTGTTCTGGGTTTTTTTTGTGGAGATCTGTGTCCGGGGGCTGGTTGTTTGGTTTTTGTTTTAAATCAAGACGTTTCATAATTTAAAATTAAAAAGCTCTGGTTTAGCACTGCAGAATACTGCTGTGGGAAAAGGATGCTGTTTTACTGGGACTGTCTCCTCAGGATCTCAATATTTAAGATCATACGGGTGCCTTGATAACTCCAGTGCCATACTTAGCATTCAATTAACACAAACATCTATAGATTGCTGCACCCTATTGGTGGAGGAAAAAAGGAATTGAAATAACTTCTGTTTTGCCAGACAGAGGACAGAAAAAGTAAGTGGCTTATCTAATATTATGCAGCAAATCTGCTACAGAATACAAAGCAAAACAAATTATTTTCAACACCACCAGTCTCTTCCCTTTTAAGTGTAAATAGTTCTAAAAATGAGAATGTAATATGCACCATACATATCAAGCATACAAAACTGCATGCCACAACAGAAGGAAAAGAAAAGACAGTCAGCAAGAGAATAATCACAAGAAGGTTGTCTTTTCAGAGCGTACTTTGACATAATCTCTGGACCCTAAGGTCACACCAGAGGAAAGATCTCCAAGTTCTGTAAGGTCTCAACAATCCATACATAACCTAAATTTGTTACACTAGGAAACCTATTTTGTTCATATCATTCTTTTTTTCTTTTTTTTTTTTCCCTCTCTTGTGTCAGCCATAAATAAATGTCAGCCATATGAGTAAGGGAACAGCACATTTGTATAAGGTGAGTAACAAGGGGGAGTGATGCTCCTCAGACTAAGGGACAGCTAAGAAATACACTGATGGCAAACAGGTAGTCCTTAGACAAAAACAAGTATGTATATCAATTAGGCTCAGGACATGGAGGTTAATGGAGTATGGGGATAGCTTTGTTTTATGGGTCCTGCTTAAGATAAATGTTGTAGAGAGCAGCATAAGGAATTCTCTACTATTTAGAAGGTAAGCTTAAAAGACAAAGCAACAGAGTGTGAACACTGCTTGGGACAATTACTGGTGAAGACTCCTGGATGACTCCATATTCGGGTATGTAAGACATTTGATAGGTAAAATCACTCTTGCCATTTGGGTCACAACCTCATTAACAGTCAAATAGCAATGCTGAAAATCAATGACTTGCATCTGACTGCCCAGTGAAAATCAACTCTTCACAACAATATTTACATTTGAGAATGGACTTAGGAAGTACTGGTTACTGTAGACTATTTGAGAATAGGAAGTACTGGTTACTGTAGACTATTTGAGAATAACTATTTTTAACTAGAAAGCATTAAAGAAGAGGAAATAAAAATTACATCCTGTGTACTCTGTAATTTGTAAGGTAGAAGATGGGAGCATTTGGATGGAGGTGCAAGCATAAAGTTCATGAAAGCTGTCTTAGTTCTGCAGTGCAGAACCACAGAAAACCAAGTATGATGTTCAAAACCTCATACACTGATGCATACCAGCTAATCTGTAAACAACAATCTGGAGGACTTTACAGCGTATCAGTGATAAAGTACATAACAAACTGGATGCTTTAAATCAAAATACATCAGAAAGCATGAGGGAAATGAGAACAACATACTACATTAAACAAAAAAATACTAACCATATCTTTTTTGCATTACGCTGACACCAAAATATTTAAACTGCTTAAGATTCAAGGGTACATGAATATTAAACTACAGGTAAGCATTTTTTATGTAATAATGAAGTTAATCCATTCAGATAAAGTATGATTTAAAGTGATGATATAAACAAATAATCAGTATAGCAGAATTATTTTCCACTAACCATGCCCTGTGTACTCAGACCTACCTTTGCTTCAGTTGATCTCTCTAACCCGGATTTTTCAGCTAATGAACAGCAGCAGCAATGTCCACAAATAAAAAATTTCTAATTGAATGAGTTGAAGCAAAAAAAAATAGACAAAGGGAAAAACAGATTGTGGTAGGAAAAGACTTAATAAAAATAAAATAAATCTAATTTTCCAACTATATTCTCTGACTCAGACTAAAACTTTATTCCATTGAATTCAGTTAAGGAAACACAAAATTTTAGCCTCTAGCTTCAAAAAAGATTAGGACAGTCTCAGTTCTTTCCTTGATCCTTTTCCCTCCCTTTTTTCCTAATTCATACCAACACCACATTTGCAATGTTGTGAGAGTGTCATCTCTGCCTCTGGAGTCATTTCTGAAAGTTTCTTACATATGAACACAGTAGTCTGGGGCTAACTGTGGCTGTATCAGACAAAGATGGGATGATAACAGTGAAGGATGATAAATGAAAAAAATACAAACAAAAGAAGTGAGGAGAGGAAAGGAAAAGAAGGTACAACAAAGGTTCTAGTTGAAGTGCAGGTTTGGTTCTTCACTGTTACACAGTCCATTTTATTCCACTTCCTTCTCCATTCGTCATCTGAAGATTAAACAACATCCTAAAAAGAAGGTGTACCCCAAAAGCTAAGGAATAACCTCCTAACACAGCCTTATGGTACTGGCCTGGGAGCTCACTCTAGAGTAAGACTGAACTTCAGAGAATAATTGGCACAGAAAACAGTTACCATACGTAACAAGAAGTCTCTCCAAAATGGCACAATAGCATGCAGTAACATTAATGCAAATCCACTCCCACTAAAAAGAAATGTTAAAATTACTTCCTTTATAAATGTAGGCATATTTAAACTTTTATCTACATATTTTAGCTCCCTTTGTTTTCAGATTGTCTCAAAATTTTGTTTTTCTTACTTCCTATATGACCCTTTCTTGGTAGATCTATTGGAGTGTTGTAGATTTGCTGCCAAACTTAGAAAAAATAAACCACATCCTAGTGTCCTAATTTCTGAAGTGGGAGGGAATTCTTCCATTTGCTTTGCTTAGTAAGATCTGGAAAGAATAATATTCCTGGTTCTTGCCTTCCCTATTGTGGAAGAGCAATTACAGGAAAGTAATTGATGGAATAAATTGATCTGAGAAATGAACAATGGCAGAGGAGAGAAGCAGTAGCATGTTGAATGGAAACATATGGGACATAGAGGAAAGGATCAAGACCAAAAGCAATACTGCACTCTGCAGGAGACGGGGAATAAAGAAAAGCAAATTACAGGAGCGACCCTACTAAGGATGAGATCTCCTATGAGTTTGAAGCAAAGGTACATGTGAAAGACTAAAAAGCATGTAAAAAGGAGCAGAAAATGAGAGGATCCCATAAAACAAAACTCTGAAAAAGTGACCCAGGATGGAGAGATACAGAGATGTTTTCTCACCTCAAAAGTCTTCAGTTGTCTGCAAGGTAAATCTTTCTCCTGTGAGATCATGAGCTGACCTAGCCATACTGGAACATGGACTTTTAGAAGATCTCCCAGAGACAAGGAACATCAAGCCAGAACTGTGTTATTCAGCCTCCTGCCTGAAGCTTGTGCTCTCCTGGAGCTTGTCCACTCTCCAAAGGGGCCATGGAGAGTCCAATTCCAGAAAATCTGGCCATTCATGGGCAGGGAAAGATTTATGTGATGATCATGAGAAAAGATTAATTACAGAGCTAATCTCAATGCCATTAGCTTATGTACTTCACAAAGATGATGATGAAAGCCCAACTGGCAAAACTCAGTAGGAATGTAGCCACCTTTGGACACAAGGGGACTCCTGAACAATCACTAGAATCTCTTATACTAGTTATTCGTAACTGCTCTGAGAGGATAAAGCTATTTATCAGTGTTCTGAAAGAAAACTATAACTTTCTTTGGCTATAGTGGAACTGAAGAGCTACTGCTTCTATTACATAAAACAAGCATTATGATCTTTATAACGTGTACGTGAATATATCTTTTCTTTCAATAAAAGAAGTGCTGTCTCCAAGCAAAGGATGGTTTAAAATAAAACCAAAAAACTAAAAAAAATTAGCAAATGGGAGCTTCTAGCATCTCAAAGACAGACCTCCTGAGATTTACCTTTGTATATTAGAGGTGTAGAGTAATGGTTCTTATACTGGATGGTTTACGGTTTGTAGATCTATGGGGACCCATCTCAACTGAATTCTTTAACAGCTGATATGACAGAACTGTCCACTACCCAAATGGACAGCACTCTCTATTGATCAGTGCTCCACTTAGCAGTCCCATTTGTCATTCTTTTGTCCCTGCCCCATCTGCAATAGATAAAAAGAAGGAAATTAATCAGGCTCTACAGTAGTTAATCCACCTATAAGGCACAATGAGCAATTAAAATACTGAAAGCACAGAACCCTTTAAACAGACATACTGAGCTTCTTTGTATCTTTCCATACAACAGGCAGGGAAAACTAAGAAACAGCTTTAGTATCAAAAAGGGGCTAAAGAAACACTAGTTACTGCAAACTCTACTAACGTCAAGTGTCACATTCACTTCACAACTTCTCTACAAAATGTTTTTGTTTCTCACAACTTATAGTAGGAAAAAAAGCCAAAACCCCAACAAAATAACAGGAACTACCTAATTAACCAGTGTATCTCCTGGGGAGATGCAACAGCACTTAATTGGATTTATGCAGTTAGAATGCATTCATCCAGTATTCCTATATATATAGTATGTTTTTTACATAGTTCTCATACGAAAGATTAAATTAGCCATGAGAAAAGCATTACTGAAACATTCTCCCTCATAGTGCACATAAGCACCCATGTCATGGAGACAGAAGCTTTTTTATTCCTTCATCGAATGCAGTAACAGAAATAATTAAACATCTTCCAGACGTGAACTGCATAGTCATTAGCCAACAGTCAATGATTTGAACCACCACTAGAGCTCAGACTGCACTTTGCCCAGGCTTTTCAACCTATTTCCATTCAGAAAGCCTTCCATATCCAGATTTCCCTTGAGAATAGTTTTATGATGCTATAAAGACTGTTAACCAGAGACGAGAGCTCCTCAGCACCTGAGCCACAGACAGAACTATCAAATAACACTTAATTGCTGGATGACACTGGGTGACTAGGCTTGAATTCTGATATCCAAATATTATCCATGCAACTGTCTGCAGAGATAAGATTGTTATGATAGCAGCAGATAAAACCAATTAAAATGGAGAATAGTGAGCACATCAAGACTATGACTTTCACCATAAATACACACATAAGTGGCAAGACATAATGTCCTCTCTGCTACATCAAGAACACAGCCTAGGACCTAACACTTCTTCTGCACTGGAAGGAGGCATACGCATAGCTGAGGGAATACCACAGTGTGAGTAAAGGAAAACACTGCATATTCAGGACTAAACACAGCAGCTGTTAATGACTTTCGCAATCACTGCTGGATTGATACCAATAGCAGAGACAGCTTCATTTTAAATTTAGGAATGTGTTTTCAGTTTCAGCCACCAGCATGAATATTCCAAGAGAACTAGTGAGCATGTACTTTCCTTTTGCCTCACATCTGAGCCACTTCTGCTTTCCAGTTCATGCAGTTCCACTAGCATCTCTGTCTGGTATTTGTTCATACCCTAATCTACTTCATGATTTATCTCTCAGTGTTGTTGCCAAAAACCTACAATAAGGCTTCAAGCTTTTACATATTTACACACTTAACAACTAAGGAATACAGTGAAGATGTTGCACATAAAAGGGGCAGTGAATAAGAATTTCTTAGTAAGCACACAAAATTTTGTACATTTGGCAGGAAAAGGCAAGCACACAGGAAGAAAGCAAAATGGGAGGGTTGATATAAAATCTAACTAACAGATCCCACAGGGCAAAACCATAATTGACTGCTGTGAACTAGTATCAATAAGGAGAATCTGGTTAAATGAATCGTAGACATTAGGAAACAGAATTTCAACTTTAACCAAAGAAAGGCTAAAACAGAACCAGGCAAAATATAGTTGCTTAAAACATCTCCCCCTCCACTCCCCCAGTTTCTATCAAAACTCAGTTAGACTTTTATAACTGAAGAGTCATTAGAAAAGGTGCTCATCTCATATCTAACTTGAACAGTGAAAAAAACCCCAACTTTAAAATCTATCCATACAATCTCTATTTAACTGGGCTCTCCATATAAAAATGGACTAACAGTACCAGAATTAAAAGTAGAACAGAGTCCTGACTCCCATTTTCTTTTCTTTCTTATTATTTCCCTTTTTTAATGCTGCATTGCTATGATGTTATGTAACCATTTAATAATGTCACTTAAACCTTGCAAAGTGAATACTTCAAGACCCAAACCATTCTATGATTCTATGATTCTATGACATAATGTAGACAATCTTTTACATAGTGTTTCAATTTCAGATGAAGCTTGCTCACAATAGAAAGCAAGAATATGCATTTTTTCTCTCTCTCTTCACAACTGCCCTAGCAGATACTCAATCTAAATATCTAAATAAAAAATTTTAAAAAAGGAAACACAAAAAAATTTAACATTTTTCTATAGCTGAAGATTTTGTTTGTGCAAGCCTACCCACATGGATGTCTGCTACATCCTTTATATTCTGCCTCCTTGTCTCTCATCTTGTGAGCACAACTCCCTCAGAGAATAGAAAGGGGAGGGAAAAGTGATCAAGCATGTTAAAACTCACCTTAAAAAAATAAATGAGAATGCTTTTTAAAAGTGATGAAATTGCTTAAAGATCATTCCTAAAATCCCAGCCATCTCTTCTGTGCTCTAACTTTCATTATCCACATCCTCACTGAGCCCACAGAAATCAAAACAGATGAGAAATGAATGAAACCTTAACAGAACTACAACTCTGTTATTTGCAAATGCATGTTACCATTGAGCTACAATTTTACTATTTAGTACAGTTGATTTTAAATGTTTTCAGGTATTTTTAGTCCATCTACAAAAATCTGCTTTTCCTTAAGCATCTCCTTTTATTTTTATCAAAATAATAGTGTTATTTCTGCCTGTCTTGGTAGAATTTCTATATCACCATGCTTTGCTCTTTAGCATGTTTTGATACTCTGGTCTGCCTCACTGGAGTCAGTGAAGTAATTATTGGATCACTACTCCTTTTCCAAAAGATATGTCCAACAGAAAGGCTTAGTGGCCTATTCCAACTATTTATTTTATTATTCCAGTTTTGCTCATTTGTTTTAACTACAAAATGTGCCTGTACCAGATGTATGCAGTGCAACCCTGCGAGCAACACACTATTTCAGATATGTGTACTACATCTCCTCAGCATACAAACCATTGCTCTGCACCTTACTGAGATCAATGGCTTGCTCTTCTTCACCTCTTCAGAAAGAGAATTAAATACTCTCCCTTCAGAATAAAACATGTTTCAGGAATGAAGACAGTGTGGCTGCTAATGCTTCCATATTACTCTCTTATTGGGGTGTAGGGGGCACAGCTTGGTTTGTCTATAGAGTTTTACTCCTCTATAACATAATTGCAGTTTTTGCACCATCTCTGTTTACATTCACTTCAACATTTTCTCCCTTCAGACTTCTCCATTCTCCGCCCTCTTCTCATTTGTTTTGATATAGCCTGCACATTTCCTGCTATTACAATTAACAATGCACGAACAGAAACAATAGCCACTGTCACAACATTCACAGCTTCAAAGCTCGCTCCAACTCGCAAGGCATAATACACAGAGAGGACACTAACGAAAAGGCTGAATTTAAAATCTCATTTATCCTGAAAAGGTCATGCCACATTGAGATGTCCTTGGAAGATTGCTGGGAGACACTGGGCTCTTTGAATGTTGTCTTGATCATTTTCTCAGCAAGATAACTATGCTTTACTTGTCTGGACTGTTTAAGGGTACAACACATGCTAATTTGATTTGCGTTATTAGAGGAGCTGAAGCTTTTACAGAGAAAAGGCAAGAGGCTATAGTTCTCACTGCATGCACAAGGGATTATGCCCATCTTTCAAGAGCTAATGGCAGAGCTGCAAGAGGCAGCAATCAACATCAGTTCAGTTTCCTGGGAGTGTTCTTAATTCGCGACCACTGTCTTGCAAAGAAACTACACCCATACACAAAAAGGATTTAAGAAAAATCCTCCTGGGCTTTATACAGATCTTGAAAAGATTTGGATCATTTATACTTTAAATAATTAGACAAACCCATATTGAGTACAGCTATATTACTACAGGCAATGGCTATGCTACTGCTGTTTTGCTATTTGAACAGCTTCATGCCATAAGTGTTCAAAACAACCTTAAAAAAAAAAATTAGTCTGCAGTTTTAGTCGTTTAGTACACTTAGAGCAGGTACCAGACAGAGCTATTACACAGCATTTCACACTAAAAGACTCATTAGCTATCGTATGGCCATGACTATTTGTTTCAAACTATTTTAGGAAGGCTAGGAAATTCTGTGCACTGAGACAGATGGCCTGACAGACTGAGATGAAACAACAGAAATGAGTGAATTTCAAAGAACAAAAAAATTCTAGCCAGTTCTTATAATATGAAATATTGCCTAGGCTGAAATACAATTCCTATGCATATGGATATAAGCAGAACTACAATCACACACTATCAATGAACTACTCTTTTCAATACAACCCTTGAATTGACAGGTGATGGATAATAAATTCTTTCAAACCACACCTTCAGACATAAGATTTATTTGAGAGATTCAGGATCTTCTTGAAGTTTCATTCCTTTACTATTATTAGCTTCCTAAGTTTGAAGAAAACAATGTTGTATGTCCCAGTTCAAGGCTGTAAGTCTGATGGCTATTCTCTTCTAGGTTTTCGTTATACATATCTCAGTACAATAGTGGGCATGCGAAGACTAGTGTAAATGATGTCCAGTAATGAGGACTATGATTTAATGTGACTTTCCATTTTGTTAACAATCGTCCTTGTCCTCCACTGTTTTGTCAGTGTCTTCACACGATATGGCCTCAACTAGATATTAGTTGGAGGCCCTGGACTACAACACGTCACTGTAAGGATGAAAGAAGGAAGAAACACAGTGAGATAGTGTATTTTATATTTTAATTCTTCCATTTTCTTAAACATTTTCTTCTGAAAGAGCAGGTTTATTCTATGTTTTTGTTTTATGACTGGAAGAGATTTGTGAGAAGGAATGACAAAGGGCCTTAGGAAGTAAAAAATACTTTAACAAAATAAGATCATAGTACTGACAAAAAGAACTGAATGTAAAATACTGTATTTTTTTTTTGTAGTCCTTCAGGCACATGAAGAGCTTTCTGTGCAGACAACCAGAAGTCTCCATGGAAGATGCAGATTCCAGGACCTGCTCCAGTGAAGACAAGAATGCTAAACTCGAACCTATGTAAAAAGCCTACACCATGTGGGCAGGTAGAAAAAGACATGCTTCTCTATTAGGAGCAAACAGCCTTTATGTGTGCTTGACCAAGGAATCAGAATCCAAGCCTGTGTTCTCCCAGTTACCACACAGCTTGATTCAAGAACATTTGACATATTAATGCGGCAAGACTCAGAAATTCAGTGCACCACCTTAGAAAATATCTAGAATACACATTTCTCAGTTTCACCTCATCGATGGATTTTTTTTTATCCAATACAATTATGTCTCATTTTCCCCAAAGAGGGCAAGAGAGCATTTTTTATTGCCAATGTTCAGGACCGAAGAGCTGAATTCAAATTGTCTTCCCTGCTCCCTTCACCCTTTTCTCCCTCACTCAGATCCCACAAACACAAAGGCTTGTGAGTTTGCTCATGAAAGAAACTGCAGCAGAACCCATTTGGAAAACCATGTCAAGCTCACACATAAAACATTGGAGGGACCGAGGTTTAAGACTATTAGAAGGGATACTAATGGGCAAATTCTTCATTGGTGGATCTCATGCCAAATAAAAAAAGAAAATGACAAAAGCTTAAAGCAAGCTGGTATCTGGCAGTTTCTTCTCAAGAGAGGTCCAAGATGAAAATAGCCGGGGCTCTGAAGAGCAGAATCAGCATGCACTAGCAAAGGTGTCTCTTCAACACAGGTGTTCTCCATCTTTCACTTTCATGAGTATAAAACTAACTTGCACATATGAAAACAGAAGACGGAAAAAAAATAAATCACTCCTCTTCTTGCATGTACCATCAGCAACTCTGTAATTTATTTTAATGAGTCCACTTACTATTAAAAAAAACCCAAAACAAAACCTTATAGTTCTATTCTGCACCTTATCTTTGCATGTAAATGGTGGTGGAGAGGGCAAAGAACGAGAATTTAAACAGCTACGTTAAGGATTTTTTTATTAAAAACGTACGTGGTCTTCAATAATATTAATTGCTGTGGATTCTGCCTATTTTTTTCAAATTTAGGACCATATACATTTGAGCATAGTCTTCTCAGTAATTCAAGACCCAAAACAACAACCTAAATAACATCTGCTTCTGTAATGGAAGGTCAGCTGCTGTTCTGCAGATGGGAGCATGAAATCTGGGATTTCCATTCATTTCTTTACTCATTTTTTCCTTATTATTACTACAATCCTGGTACCAGGACTGAACAATAACACAGAGAACTAACTACTGCATCTGAGAAATACATCAGATCTTTCACCAAAGACAATTACATTCAAAGTAACACTGGCAGCAACACCTATTAAGATAATTCAGTATTTCCCATTTATAAAACTCAATTTTTCATATTGCTCTTTTTTTGCCCAACTTTCCACATTGGAAAATTTCTGTTGGGTATTTTAAACAGGACAGTAGAGATGAGAAGGCAGAAGGAAGGATAGCAGAATCCATGCCTGCTAGAACATGCTTCCTTATAGAGCCTGGCATGGAGATTCCCAACTCCCATCACCACCCTGCTGTCAGAAGATATCAAAGTCCATCAACTAATCCCTCCCTGCACAGTGCTACTATGAGATTACAACTTGCTGCTGTTACCATTTATTCAGTTAGCTCAAATAACAGAGAAGTATGCAGGGAAATACAATTTCTAGCATTCCAAATGATCCCAAACAGTTTGATTCTTTATGAAAAAAGATGCACTTGCACATTTCAGAAGACTGTTAAAAACATTTGTCAGGCTGCAAAGTTAAGCTTTTCAAAGTTAGGAAAAGCTGAAAAGTTGGCATTTTACCTTGGTTCCAGTTTGCATCGACTACAACACAGTCTGCAACTACATGATTATAGTACTATTTATTCCATGGGACTCCTGCCTCATTCAGTCAGAGTGTGAAGAGTCTATTCAAGGAACATTTATTTTGGTTTTAAGTAGAACACATTTCAATTAAAGGAATTGGGAAGGGGGTACCCCTATTTAAAATACAGAAGTGTCTCATTGCCTCTTACTCCAGTATTTACTTAGGTTGCATATACAGACAAAACTTACATTTTAACAATTCTGTCAGCTGAACAGTGTTATTAAATGCACTGTACAGAGATGGAATTGAGGCAGAAAAAGGTTAATGCCAAGAACGACCAACAATTTGGATCCCCCAGTTTGCAGTGGTTCAGGGTGTTTAGCACTTTGTCACTCATGCTCAAAGCAGAGTTCTCATTGACTACAATTACACCTGTGAAAGTTCATCACTTTCGCAGATCAGATCCCATAGTTTCAACTGAAATCACCCAGATAATGAGAAACATGCCGTTAGTAATCATCTGTGAAAAATCTAAGTTAAGCTTTACCTAAACCACACAGAAACTCTTTTTAAAAAGTTTACTTCACCCGATAAAACATATTCTTCCTGTGTCCAGTTTATTCCAAGTACTAGGTAAGAATTAGGCCCTTGGGATAAAGTAGCTTATTACCATATAATAAACTGTACCACTTTCTGTCCAAGAAGACACCACTGCAACTAATTCTACTTCAAAAAAGGAAATCCATAACACAATAAACCACTCAACATTTCTAACCAAAGCAGCATTCTTACTTCGAAAGAGAAGGACCTAAGAATACTTCAGATAACCCCAAACACTTGGATATGACTATTAATCTTTCATGGAAAGTCCTTACATAGTACAGTGGAAAAGAACAGCAAAAAAGGTGTGCTAAGACATATAGGAAGGAATGCACAAAGGTAATTTGGTTGGATGACTAATTTGTTTTCTCTTTAACCAGGTCAAACTAATGAAAGGTAGGAGGCAGAACGGAAAAAACTAGCAACAATCCTATCAGCATTTATATGGCACTTCACATGTGTAAACTACTTTTAAAAATTAACTAATTAATCCTCACAACCCCATATTCCCATCTGATACAGTCAAGTATTATAAACCTCAATTTTACAAGAGGAAACTAGGACACAGAGATTAAAAGTTTTGTTTACAAACTGTCCATTAATTCTGTGAGTCAGTTTGGAGTACCAGACTTGAGACACTGAAAGAAGTCCTAAGATATTCTGAGGACCCTCAGCTCTTGAGAAATCTAGCATCAGTCATAAAAATGCATCTGAGAAAAATATCTGAAGTTTGGCACTGTGATAAAAAACATAAAACATTTTAATTTAGAAACATTTTTTAAGAGATTGCTATTGAAACACATGAATCAGAGACAGAGCTAGGCCTGCTATTAATTTAAAATTGAATGCAAGACACTGAATTTAATATTTGTTCATTTAAGGAAATGCAGCTAGCACTGAAAGAAACCTCTGAAAGAAGCCTCTGTGCTAGGCAACTAAAACAAATTAGGGAACAGAGGAAGAGGTCCACGGAGAAACGGAGTGCACTAAGTCATGGCCAGTCAGCACAGTTCAGCCAGTGTAGACTGGATCTGTTATATGTTGAGTTAGAAAGGCAGGCAAGTGAGAAAACTGCAGTGCTTGTACAAAGGACAGGCCCTTCTAATTCTAAATATAGCAATGAGCAGTGCACAGTTTCTGAAATCCAGTGTCCACAGAAGCCTCCCAGAGCCCCTGCTGCTGGCCACAGATGAGCCTCCTTCTCTATGACATGTGTGGGTACCAAACCACATCCACCCCTCTCACCACGTGAAAAAGTCTGCTCCTCAGAGATGCTTGTGGTTGCTTGCAGAACTTCAGGTTTCAAAGTAGGCAAAAGAACTGCTTGGAAAAAAATCACATATTGGATTTTTGTGAACTTCAAAAGTAATTATTTTTAACCTTCTGAAAACTGGATTGCAGATCAAGATGGCATGAATAAACCTTTTGAAATAAACCCTGTTCTCCTGTGGACAGACACAGTTCTTAAAAGTCACACCTAAAAAATTATAATCTCCTCTTAAATTTTTAAATTGTGGCTTCACATAAGCCTACCTATGATTTTTACTATTTGCAATGAATGTGCTTCAATACAGTGGTAACAAACATACCTGATAGTATGCAGCAGCCTGGGGCTGAATGACAGGCTTGGAATATACGTTTTTCCCTATTGTCTAAACCCTTTCTTTGCTCCTCAGTAAATAAGGAAATAAAAACTATGTATTGAATCTCTCGCATTTCTTGACACATCAAAACCATATCTTTCACAAACATTACCTGTCTGTCAAGACATCCGGACATGGCATGCCAAATGGTGCATGCATTTTGTGATCTCAGCTGCTAGTCATATATATTTACTCCATCAGCTGCTGTATCAAAATCATGTTTATGCATCTTCAGTAGAACATGAAACATTACTGGTGTCAAAGGGGTTAAGCAGTTCACTGTCCTTTTTTTTTTTTTTGCATAAATTAAGAAAACCATTATGAAATAAAAACCTATGCTGGAGAAAACATTCAGACATGTATTAAAATACACAACTATGTGGGGAATTTCTAAAGGAAAAATATTCAGCTTTTTCTAAGCACGTTTTTTACACCAGTCTTGTTTGTAGAGCATTGAATACAATGTGCTATGTGCTCTCCCGCATTCCCTCATCCACCATTCTGACCAGGATATTTCACAATACGACCCCACCCCCTCCACCACCCCGATCCATTTACAAGGGTTACAAAGAATTCCATTTTTCTTCTCAGCCCTAAACAAAAAAGAATGTCTGCTTCCAAACCTTTTAATTTTTTGAAGGGCAGGTATTTTTTTTTTTTTTTCAGCAATTCTTACTGAGTACTGCATCATTCCAGAGGTTGTTGTTAATTACTTAAGTTTGAAAGCCACATGTAGCTCTTCAGCAGCATGTGTTTAGGTCTTCAATTCTCTGGCACCAGCCCACAATTTTCAACAGCAAACAAGCATAAAAGGAGGAGGGGGTTTGGCAAGAAAGGTCCTTAATGGCTGTGTAATCAACACATCTCCAGCAGTTCTTTTCAGTATCTGCTAAGAGCAAATCAAACTTCTGAAAGTAAATTTTGACACCGTAACATGTTCCCATCGACTTTGCTGAAACATTGAGATGCAGAGAAGACAAACAACGATTAAAGTAAAACATCATAGCAACAGCTTGATAAAACAGCAAGCAATACTTCCTAAAGAGTTATAATTCTGTACTTTGTGTGCTAGGCATTTTGTTTTGTTTTGTTTTGCCAAAAAAAGACCAGCAATACTAATGTTGCCTTTCTTGACAGCATTATAGATTGGTTTGCAGAAGACATTTCAGTGCAGTCTTTGTCTGCCTTCTTTTTGTCTTGTACTGGAGAGTGTCTCTCCAAATAAAAACAAACTGTTGCACACAGGCATGCACACATGAACTAGATTTTCTTTCCTCCTGTAACTTTCTGGAGGACAGTTAATAACTGACAATCAGAGGAGGACAGTGGGGCCAGAACAGGAGGCAGATACAGTTTGTATCTGCCCTCCAACATAGGTATTGCTCTTCAGTTCATCCTCATGATCAATTTGGTTGTCTCCAGAACGATGAATCCCATCTCAGAACCCACAAGCAGAAAAACAGCAGTCTGATAAACAGCTAACAGAGGAAATACATGCACCTTTCATAAGAAAGACAAGAGGAACACTAATTCAGTATTTATTTGCAGAGCTTATTTACTGTGTCCAAAGCAGTGCATTAAAAAATCTCCAGCAAACAACTGTTTTGATTACCTTACCATCCCCAAGTGTAACAACAGCTCTGAAAAAATAATTAAAGAGCCTCTATAGAAAAAAAACCCCTTTAGCAAGATTTTGTGGTGGTTAAGTATTTTTGTTGTTGCTTGGGGAGGTGGTGTGTGCAAGGGGTATGTTATTTTGAACATTTTTCTCCAAGAATCACAGAATCACAGAAAGAAATATCCACAAAATATCAAGGTCACACAAAAAAGGCTTTAATACACTTTTCCTTCCACACAGGAGTTATTTTTATTAGTAACTCCAATAATATGCTGCAGGATTCTCTTTATCTTAGATCTGGTCATGTGATTTTCCTGACACCAGGGGACACTGGGTAAATTGTAATGCTTTTCCAAGCCAAAGAATGGTCTTTTTTAAAGCTAGGATGTTGACAGATTGCTATTTACCAAAGCCTAAGAAAGCACAGAACACTGTATCTATTCCTCCTTCTGTACACTCAGGAATGATGGATGGAAAAATGAGGCAGGAAAAGAGCTGGAGACCAGCCTGAGATGACAGCCTAGCAGATAGAAGCAGGATTTTTTTAATCAAACTGTGAGAAAAAGCAGCTCTTTGTACTCCTCCTCTAGTCTTGTCTTATTGTAAACACAGAGCATGGGAAATACTGCACCACATTTCTCTGTCTGAAAATTTTAACACATTGAAAATAACTCAAATGTTCTCCCCCTACAACCTGAGACACAAAAGAGAATCTTTTAACAAAGGAAGTTTCACATAAACCCTGACTTATGAGTTATGACCTGCTTGTAATGGCCACACAGATTCTGGGGTGTACACAGATGTGTAAGTGCAAAGTAGTCTTCACCTCTTCTAGAGTAGCTGGATGACTTATATCCTACCACCTAATACCTATGCCATGCATATTCCATACCATAATTATATTCACTTACAGATTGTGGATAACGGAAAGCAATTATCAGATTTCATTAACTGCAAGTTTTCATTAATTTAACAGGAATTTCTAATAAGATCCAGTTAGCTGTTTCCCAGGAGACAGACTGCTCTGTCCACTAAATGTATGCAGCCCTGTAATTCTAAGAGGGATTCAGATAGACAGGCTTAGAGACAGGTTCAGGATGCCATCCAGAGAGACCTGGACAAACTCAAGAAATGGGCCCCTGTGAACCTTGTGTGATTCAACAAGGCTAAGTACAAGGTCCTGCACCCTGGGCTGGGGCAATCCCCGCTGTCAACACAGGTTGGGGGATGAAGGGATAGAGAGCAGCCCTGTGGAGAAGGACTTCAGGGTATTGGTGGATGAAACACTGGACATGAGCCAGCAGTGTGCACTTGCAGCACAGAAGGCCAGTCAGATCCTGGGCTGCATCAAAAGACGTGTGTCCAGCAGATCGAGGGAGGTGATTCTGCCCCTCTAGTCTGCTCTGGTGAGACCCCAGCTGGAGTACTGCATCCAGGTCTGGAGTCTTCAGTACAAGAAAGACATGGACCTGTTGGAGTGGGTCCAGAGGAGGGCCACAAGGATGATCAGAGGGACGGAACGCCTCTCCTATGAGGACAGGCTGAGAGTTGGGGTTGTTCTGTCTGGAGAAGAGAAGGCTCTGGGGAGACCTTATTGCAGCCTTTCAATACTTGAAGGGGGCCTGTAAGAAAGACAGGGACAGATTTTTTAGTAGGACCTGTAGCGATAGGACAAGGGGCAAGATTTTGAAACTAAAAGAGTGGAGATTCAGACTAGACATAAGGAAGACATTTTTTACAATGAGTGTATGGAAACACCGGAACGGGTTGCCCAGAGACGTGGTAGAAGCCCCGTACTGGAAACGTTCAAGGTCGGGTTGAACTGGGCTCTGAACAACCTTGATCTAGTTGAAGATGTCCTTGCTCACTGCTGGGGGGGGTGGACTAGATGACCTAGAAAAGTCCCTTTTAACCCAAACCATTCTATCATTCTATGACAGCAGAGACATGATTGCTCAGCAGTTTGGTGATGCTGCATAGTTGGCAGGCAGTTTCTGGGGCAGCACTGATCTGCCTTGATCCAGTGACTCTGTTTCACAGAGGATAAAATCCTGCTAGCACCTCTTGGTTCATGCCAGATCACAGAATCACAGAATGTTAGGGATTGGAAGGGACCTCGAAAGATCATCTAGTCCAATCCCACCGTCGGAGCAGGAACACCTAAATGAGATCACACAGGAAGGTGTCCAGGCGGGTCTTGAATGTCTCCAGAGAAGGAGACTCCACAACCTCCCTGGGCAATGTGTTTCTGCTGTAGTTAAAAGTGCTTTCCATGCTGCGCTCTCTCAAACACATGCACCTATCATGGATGAGCAGGAGATGCAAATTTTGTGTCACCAGAGTCAAGAACTGTACTTCTTTTTGTGTCTTCACTTAAGTAATACAGTTACTATACAGTAATGGCATGACCTCCATGGCAAAACCACAAGCCTTGCCACCAGTGTTAGCAGAGTTTTCTAAGGGAGAAGGAAGGTCCCAAAAGGAGGTTCAGGGCTGGAGAAGGGCAGCTGCCTTAGCTGCCACAGTGGCAGTTATGTGATATTTAGTTACTGTCTTTAGCTTCCTGTGTTCACCGATACTAGCAATCAGTGCAATCCAAGCATATCTAGCCAAAATTTTATTTGAATGTGAGACAAATCCTCTTTGTTCCTGAGAAGAGATGGAACATATGGAGTAAGAACAAAGTTAATGGGGTGCAGGAGTGCTTAGAGATGGAGTAATCTCTAGGCACCTCATCTCTGTACAGTCCTGGTTGCTGCTAACCAAATGAAATATGTCTAGAAATACAGGCTACTGACCAATACAAAATTCATCAGTGATTTCAATGCTATTCTTATGGGCAGGAAACTGAATGCATAGTACAGAAAGAAACAAATCAACCAGGCACAGAAAAAAAACAATAAAGCAGTGGTGTTAATTGGTGTATTTATACGACAACTTTGCCAAGCAACAGAAAGCAGAACAAACCTACAGGCTGAGCTACCTTCACTGCCTAAGTAACTTGTACTTCCCACATCCTAAGCTGCACAGAGGGCCTGGGATAACTGGCTTGCTACAGTTATCCTGCTACAGCAACTGCAGGTTACAGACCAGAGTGAGTGACACAGTATGCTGCAGCAGTGTGCACTTCAAAAGCCAGGCAGAGACCCACACGTACAAGCAAGGCATAATCTCCAGGGCTATTAATCTTGTGTTATACTTGTCTGCTGCATGCACCTGTAAACATATATGAAAGAGAAGAAATAAATAATATAAATGAGTTCTTCTTTCAGAGTTTCTTCTAGGGCAAAAGGACTTAGCACTGCTAATGCCCAGGAATGGTGTGAGTACACTCTTCCCATAAAGGTGTAACACTGTTTTGTTTTGGGGTTTTTTTTAGCCTTGATATTTCTTGAAACATGGGAAAAACAAAACTCCTTAGCTGCTGGAACAGCTCAGAAGTGATACAGAAATGCTTAGAAGCAATACAAAATTAAAAGTTCCTCTTAATTAAACACAGTGACAAAACACACTTCCGACGGACTTCTAGAAACATGCCAACTGTTAATTTTTAACAAATTCAGCTGTAAACACAATCTACATAGGCATGCAAACAGTAAACCAGTTTTTCCTGTTCTGACAGAAGTCAGGACTGCAAGTTGGGCACACAATTTTATGTAATTGAGTTCCAAAATCCTAACTGAGAAGTGGGGTTTAGATGGGAGAGCAATTAGATGCATTTAAAAAGATAGCTCAACACACAAGGACACCACAAAATTCTTCACAGTCTGCCGACGTACTTTAGCGTTGATCAGTGCCAACCACATAGTTCAGTGCTCTTCCATAGCAATTTGAACATGACTTACTGAAGTAAGTTAATTCAAAGTCATTAAAACAGATGTATGTAATGCTGCATAGTTACAGGGTTGTCTCCAATTACAATTATAAATGGAATTTCCAGTACACAGATGATGTTTTGCTAAGGTAGCAATTTTACTTTCCTTTTCTTGCCACCCCAACATCCTGCCTATTCTTAATCCTCAAATAAAATGTTTTCAGGTTTGTTTTGGTTCTTCTCTAGCAGAAGGTTAATACAGATTTTCCTCAGAGAATTTCTTGCAAATAAATATTTTTTTCAATATTTAAAAAATTACTGTGGAGGGAAAATGGGACTTTTACAGAATGACTCAATATTAAAAAGGTTCGAGAAACCCTGGATGATCTTAAACTGCTTTTCCTTCTTTTCTACAACAGGGAAGTTCAAGGGGTAGCTTTAATGAATGACTATTCACTTTAGTGAAAAACAACAAAAGAGCAAAGACACTATCTAGGCTTTCAACGTGCTTAAAATACAAACAAAAAGCAAAGCAGACATTATTTTGCCTTTCTCCTACTTCACTACGTTTGTTACCACATTTCACTATGGTGGGACTCTGTTCCTGCAATCACTGTGCCACAAAGGCACCCAAAGTCATTACTCACTCTGTTAATCACTAATGTGGATGGGGAAGAAGGGCCAGAACCTTTTCACATTAGAGTCTCATATTGCTCAGGGGGAAATAAATGATCCAAGCTTTGAAAGAGGATGAAATATAAAATGCCCTCCTTATAAACTTAGAAGTAAAGCTGCCACTTGTTTCTAAACCTTAGCTATCCTTGCAGGCTATATTATCTGTGGTCCACTGCATTTTCATAACTTTTGTTACTAATTATTTCCATTATTTTCTAAAGCCAGTAAATATAAGAAAGTACTTAAATACAATTCTATGTGTCAAATTTAAGCACTGTGGTTTCCCCAAGTTTAGCATCATTGCTCATGCAAGTCAGAGGAGTAAAATTTGACCTTAAGAAACCAATTCATTTTGAAGTACAGAATGTGTTTCTTTTTTACATGCTGCAGCAATGCAAAGAGCTTCTTCCTCTTTGCCTTACAAATAAGCTAATGGAAAATGTTGCAACAGTAAAAACACTGAGGTGAAAATACCTGCATCTCTGCTCCGTACACTTACAGTACAGTTCTCACCTGCTTTGCAGCCCAGGAATTCTGCTTTCATCTCTTCTACTGGGCAATGTAAAATCCATTGTGCAGTTCAATACCCCTGTTTCAGTGACAAAATTTTCACAGCTGTCCAGGATGCAAGAAACTGGCATTTCTTCCACAATTAAGAAAGCTAATACATTGCATCAGTTTCATTCAGGGAGAACTGAAAATAGATCCCTGTATTCTTGCAGGACAAAACTAATAACTATGCCCACTACCTTTCAAAATAAACACGTCAAACTCATCTATAAAACTACAGCTTAAACAATGCTGCTCGCACACACAGAGTCTCAAGTTTCTGCCAGACGACACTGCTGTTACTTTTCACTACAACTAACAGGAACCCTTATTGTTACTACCAATGTTTTCCTCTTTTTATTGTGCAACCAGAAGTTGCTCCTTTAGTACAAATTACTAGCACACTTGGGATAGGAAGGTCTTTAGGAGACCATTAGAGGATTTTGACACTATTTTTGTTGGCACTGTGTGGCGTCTCTTTTACAAAAGGGTAGGGCAGCAGGTTGTGCAGTGTGCTTGCAAGACTGTAATGCAGGAGATTTTGTTTGTATATCCAGATAGACGAAACACTTGCCTTTACTGGCTTTAAAAAGGTCAGTGTTTGATTTAATAAATTCCCTGCCAAGAAAGCAGACTCCATTCTCAAAGGTTTAACACTAGCACTCACTGGGTGGCTGGGTCTCTCAGAGCATTTCAAGCAAGCTACAAAGACTTTCACATCTGTGGATTTCCCCAGTTTGAATCCAGCCCAATTCAGCCATTTCTATACTTAGCAGTCTCTCTAAATATATGAGAGATAAGTTTGGCAAGAGTTCCGACTCTGCATTACAAACTCATCACAACATCCTGTAAAGGCAGAGTTTAAAAAACCATCTAAGGGGAAATGCACATTTGAAATTAAAGTTAATAAACTTGTCTTTTTTTTTCCTCTGTAAGGCATACTGCAGTTCTGCTGCTTATGTTATGCATGCCCAAACCTTTGCCTATACAAGCAGTCCTATTGACTTACTTCAGAGAGACCACTCTTACGAGTTCAGTCACACACATGCTTAAATATTTGCATGATTGGGCTAAAATGAGTACATCTAAGCAGACTGTCAAAATAATAATTTAAAACTCAAGGACATAAACGCTGCATGCAACTCAATATGAAGTCAAAAGGAAAATCTTATACTCTCAAGGAAAAAATATTTAATGAATACTATAGCAATAATAATTATAATAGCTACACTAATATACTACTTTCTAGCTTCAGAATATCATAGTAAAAATAAATCATAGTGATCAGAGACAGCATCTATGTGTGGTAGGTATTTGTTCCTAAGCCCATGTGATGGAAGGGTTATAGAGTCTTATTTTTTTCCAACTTTTCTGGGTAGAAAAATTAAGGGATATTATGGTCCTTAATCACATATTCAAATTATGCACAGATGCTAGCCTTTTGTCCCTGCCCTCATGAATCTTGAAAATAAATAATTAATAAACAACGCATGCATTACATTTTCAGTGTTGTATTCAGTCAGATCCATCTAACAATAGCAATGAAAGTCACAACCAAATACAATTTCTACTTCCACTAATGTTTTTTTCAAGTGTTATTTCCTCAGTGATACTTTGTGTCTTATGGATGATTCACCCAAAAAGAAATAGTAAAAATCAAGATAGATTTTACCGATTAAAAAACCCAAAACTCTGCATGTACTCATATCATTGCACTGGTGCAATATTTTAACACTGTTCTCTGTGAAACATCTGTATGAGACCTGGCTCCTGGTTGTCCTACTAGTCAGGATCACCAGCATGCAAGATTGGGAACATGACAGAATTTGTGCTCCCTCTGTTGGCTACCTTGCTCTTTGGTAGGAAAAGCCATTTCACATAAAAAAAATCTTACTGGGAGAGAGCACTATTTTATTTTTTTGGATAGGACATGGAAAATTATTTCCTACGCAACAGAGAATTAATTTAGAAAGAGAGCAAAGACACAAGCAATTAAATGTCTTAACTCTGACTGGGATTTGATCAGGCCTTAAATTTTGCAAGCATAAATATCTGCTCTCTAGAGTTTTCTGTCTGTAATGAATCAGTGACACATTGCTAAAATCATCAGGCTTAGGCATATGAATAAGTATTTAGATGTCAAAGTACTGGCATATCAAAGTACAAAAACATTATCAGAAACTGCAGCTGCTTGTAAATGCCAAAGTTTAGCCACAGAAGCAGGTTTGGAAAAATACTGGACTATATATGCATATTCATAGTATGTCATACCAAGAAACCAAAGTTTCAAACTGGGATATTAAGAAATCTGCTTTTAAAAGGCTTTAAAAGAATACCTACTCTATAGAAATGAATCCCAACAGCTATTTGGTTCAGCAACACAAATCAAGCAATTATATTACCTATAGTAATTACAAAGTCTCAAAGTGGTGAGACTGGTCATAATATTGCCTCCACTTTCTAAATAAGTAATTAACCTGTTCAATGTCAACAGTTTAGACCTCCTTACTCAATAACACTATCACACACAACTGCATTGCAAGTACAGCAGAAATGCAGGCCCACCTCCTGCTGAGAGCCTTCGCACTGTGAGCTTCTAAACCCAGCAGAGCTCTGAGGGAGAGGAAAAAGCTCTGGATAAACTAGGGAGAGACTACAATGTAAACAGGGCTTTCCTGCAAGGCCTCAAGTTGTTAAACAAAAATATATTAGGTAATGACAAGGTTTAGCAATCCACTGACTTATTAGACAACACAGGAGTGTGTGGCTGGCTGGAATTCCCAAAACGGATTGTCTGCCAGACAGCCAATTCCATTATGCTGCTCCAATAAAACCTGCAAAACCTTCAGAGAGCTATCCTCCCCTGTCACCTGACAGGACATCCGGTAAGCAAGATCCATGTGGTCCTGGGAGTCTATTTTCTCTTAGTTTTCTAGTCTTTTTATTGTGACTTATCTCTTTGTCTCTTTCACCAAAACTAAATTGAACTTCAGCCTGCAGAACTGTGGCAGTTTACTGGTTGACATCCTTGCCACAAAAATAAAGATGCTGCTTGGAGCATAATTGTGACATTATGTTTAATAAGAGTATCAACAGCTCAAAGGCTTTCTACCTCATTTTATCAGGCTCAGTCATCTTAACTGAGCCTTAACATATTTTGGCTGCTAAGTATTCTATAAATTATAAAGAAACCAAGCTATAGTTTTTGCCTGCTGAGGAACTAGTGTGCATGGAGCACTGCTGCGAAGTGGAAGCGAAATATGAACTTGTATAGATACTATGTATTTTTCTCTTGACAGCTAAGGTGAAAGTCTTTCTATTGCAGATAAAATGTTACTAGATCCCAGCTAAAACTAATGGTTAGAAAAGCCTGTCCTCATTCTGTAACCTGCAGAGATGAAGATCATGCATGCCCTTGACAGTAATCAAGTTAAAAGATTCCCGTACCTTCCTTTTTTTAAGGAAAGAAGAAAAAAAGTGCACCATATTATATTATATCCTGATTAATCCTATATGAAAATTCTCTGCCTACAGCAGGAGGACTCAGAAAAGAATAGCTGCATCATTTCTGCTCTGTGGGGCACATGCCTTGGATTGCTGGGGTAAAATTCTCATATCCGCTTACACTCTGCATACCAAAAGGGATGACAGTCATCTAAAGCAGACCTTGCAGTACACATTACTCTGGCAGGGAATATATCTCAAGGGCAATAGAAAGCAATTCTGTAACTTCTCTTTGAAGAGTATTCTTCCTGTGGTACTGAGGAACCTTACAGGAATCCATGCTGAGGGCAGGGAGTGGACATCAGTCTCACATGAGAAGATTCTGGGGAACAACGCCAGAAGGCTAGAAAAACCCTAAAACACTGGGATTAGGATGACAAATATGACTAGCCCTTATTTCTACTGAGTCCTCAGCTCTGAGTTTTGATTTTGCATGTTTCTTGAAGAAATGCAAGCACTGTATTAATATTAATACTCAGCATTTTAGACAACAGACACAGAAAGAAAACCCAAAGCCATCTAGCTGTCCACTCATGCTATATGCCACATGGAGCAGGTCTTAATCGACAAAGATAAAAAAAATCTCAAACATTTAACCAACTAAGACAGCAGTCCATCAAATATGCAGAAACTTAGCATACAAATACCATGCATGACAGTCATTTCGAATCTGGGAAGCCATGATATCAGCCAGTGAATACAGCCCCTATACAACCACTGCTTAAAGGATATTTAAAAACAAAGGTAGAAACACAGTTCCAGTGCCGTCTGTCCTTTTCAGAAACTATATATACACTGAATTCTTCAACTCCTTAGTGCAAAACCTAGTAATAATCTGTGGTGCTGCTGATCCATCTCTGACTAAATGCAGAGTGACTGTCTCTCAAGGATTTCATCAGCATGTATGTCGAGCTAAATAACATAAAAGGCAGAAAGTAGGGGAAATAAATTATTGAAAATAAGGTTTTTTTAAAACAACTCTCTACCTCACTGAAGAGGGAGGCTTCCATAGTGATCTCTGCAGAGTAATGAGAATTACTGAGAGAGAATGTCAGTCGCATTATAACTCAAACACAAAACAGTAAAGACAGTTGCTGATACATCTAGAAAGCCCATTATCCTTTAGAAAAGAAACTTATACAGATTTGCAACTTTGAAACAGAAAAAAACCCAGACTGCTTTAAGCTGAAATGCACATATATATATTGCTTACCTCAACATACATTTTGAAATTGACAAGATAAGTAGACTAGCTTTTGATAAAATGTATTTAGATTGGTTCTAGCCACTAACCAATTATTGTGAAGTACTCTGAGATCTGAAAGATGCTATATAAAATTTACTTTAAATTCTTTAGATTCTTACCACTTAGGCTGAAGTTCCTTGCACTTCACTTTTTTGTAAAAAAAAAGAGATTTTTCTTACATTATTAAATTAATTACAGTACAAATCTATATACTCATAACACAGCACTGACAAGAAATACTCGCATAATGGGCAACAGGAGAGAATCAGGTAGCTGGCTCACCTACTGTATGAGTCCCTGTAATACAGGCCTGCTTTAACAGAGCATGGAGAAGTCTTACTGCTGAACAGCATTCAACTGAGTTTGAGAGCACAGCTATGAAGATCTGTACTACCTTAGGATCTAGGTAATCTGCAAGAAGCAAACATACATTTGTAAACAAATATAAGTAATTGTAAATGGGCATTTCAGTTTTAACTACATTAAAAGAAAATGAGGTGTAAACACACCAACGGTCACTCGCTGAGGTGATCACCTCCAGTGCAGGTAAGTCCACACTGGGGAGGAGAAGAAAGGGCCAGCAAGGGCTCTTTTGCGGGCTTTTTGAGGCCTTTCCCAAGCCAGGAAAGCGGCCAGCCTGTGCTGGGGAAGGTAAGCTCGTGGGCGAGCTGCTGACGTGGTGAGGGCCACCGGCGACCACCCCCTACATCCCTTCTGAGAGAAACAGAGGGGCCAATACGCTGACCGGACCCAACCTACAGGAAAGTCTGCTGCCTCCCTGGGGCCTGGGTCAAGGACATTACTAGGACACTCCTTGGTCTGGTGCGGCCCTGTGATTATTATCCATTCTTGGTTGTACAGGTGGGCAGCGATGAGGTTGCAGAGAAAAGTCCTAAAGCAATTAAAAGAGATTTCAGGGCACTGGGGCGATTGGTTGAAGGATCGGGAGCACAGGTAGTGTTTTCCTCAGTCCTGAATTTCAGCGGCAGGAAAGAACACTGAAAGGAACAGGAAAACACACCTGGTTAACATGTGGCTCAGAGGCTGGTGCCACTGGTGGAACTTTGGGGGTTTTTTTGATCATGGGGGGTTTACACAGCACCAGATGTGCTGGAGATGGACGGAGTTCATCTGTCTCAGAGAGAAAAGGATTCTTGTTCATGGGTTGGTTGGGCTCACTGATAGGGCTTTAAACTAGATTTGAAGGGGGAAGGGGATAAAACTGGGCTAGAGGTGAAGCTAGGGGTGGTGTGCCAGAGTTGGGGCTGAAATCAATCTACACCAATACATGCAGCTTGGGCAACAAACAGGAGGAGCTGGAAGCCATTGTGCAGCAGGATAGGTGGGACTTGGTCACCAACACAGAAACATGGAGGGATGACTCTCATGACTGGATTGCTGTAATGGATGGCTATAAGCTCTTCAGAAGAGACAGGCAAGGAAGGAGAGGTGGTGGGGTACCTCTGTATGTTTGGGAGGGTTTGGATTGTATAGAGCTCAATCATTGTTAATGATAAGGTCGAGTGCTTATGGGTTAGGATAAAGGGAAAGGCTAACAAGCCAGATGTCCAGTTGGGAGTCTGTTATAGAACACCCAACCAGGATGAAGAAGCAGATGAGGCATTCCACAAGTGCCAGGCAGAAGTCACTAGCCCTTGTTCTTGTGGGGGACTTCAACTTACTGGACATTTGCTGGAGATACAACACAACAGAGAGGAAACAGTCTAGGAGGTTCCTGGAGGGTGTGGAAGATAACTTCCTGACACAGCTGGTAAGCGAGCCCACCAGGGGAGGTGCCTCGCTTGACCTGCTGTTTACCAACAGAGAAGGACTGGTGGGAGATGTGGTTGGAGGCCGACTTGGCTTAGCAACCATAAAATTATAGAGTTCTCAATTCTTGATGAAGTAAGCAAGTGGTCAGCAAAACAACTTCAGACCATTTCAGACAGTTCTGAAGGGGAAAGCAGCTCAGCACGGCTGGACATTCTTCAAGAAGGAAGTCTTAAAGGCACAGGAGTAAGCTGTCCCCATGTACCATAAGATGATCCAGCAGCAAAGAAGCCTGGCCTGGCTGAACAGGGAGTTTTGGCTGCAACTCAGTGGAAAAAATGAGAGTTTCTGGCCTTTGAAAGAAGGGGAAGGTCACACAGGGTGACTACAAAGATATTGTGAGTCTACACAGGGAGAAAATTAGAAAGTCCAAAGCCCAGCTAGAAATTAACCTGGTTTCTGCTGTAAAAGACAACAAGAAATATTTCTATAAATACATCGCTTCTGCTGTAAAAGGCAACAAGAAATCTTTCTATAAATACATTAATAAGGAAAAGAAGGGCTGGGGAGAGCCTCCATCCTCTGTTAGATGCAGGAGGAAACATGGTGACTAAGATGAGGAAAAGACTGAGATGCTTAATGCCGCCTTTGCCTAGTTCTTCAGTAATAGGACCCGTTGTGTTCTGGGAATCCAGCCCCCTGAGCAAAAAGACAGAGACCGGGAGCAGAATTATCCCTCTGCGTTACAGCAAGAGAAGGTCAGTGACCTGCTACACCACATAGATATGCACAAGTCTATGGGACTGGATGGAATCCACCCAAGAGTTCAGAGAGAGCTGGTGGAGGTGCTCACCGAGCCACTTTCCATCATTTTTCAGCAGTCACGCCTAACTGGGGAGGTCCCAGCAGCTTGGAAGTTATCCAATGTGACAGCCATCTACAGGAAAGGCCGGAAGGAGGATCTGGGAAACTACAGACCTGGCAGTTTGACTTCAGTGCCAGGGAAGCTGACGGAGCAGATCATCTTGAGTGCCATCACACAGTACATGTAGGACAACCAAATGATCAAGTCCAATCGGCAAGGGTTTATAAAATACAGGTGCTGCTTGACTAATCTGATCTCCTTCTACAACGTGGTCACCTACTCAGTGGGTGAAGGAAAGGCTGTGGATGTTGTCTATCTGGACTTTACTAAAGCCTTTGACAACATTTCCCATAGCATTCTTCTGGAGAAACTGGCTGCTCATGACCTGGATGGGCATATACTTTGCTGGGTAAAGAACTGGCTGGATGGGGGTTAGTGGAGTGAAATCCAGTTGGTGGCCAGTCACAAGTGATGTTCCCCAGGGCCCAGCACTGGGGCCAGTCCAGTTTAACATCTTTATCAATATCTGGAAGAGGGGATTGAGTGCACCCATAGTAAGCTTGCAGATAATGCCAAGCTGGGTGGAAGTGTTGATCTGCCTGAGGGTAGGGAGGCTCTTGCAGAGGGATCTAGATAGACTATATTGATGGGCCAAGACCAATTGCATGAGTTTCAGTAAGGCCAAGTCTGCACTTTGCCCTCAACAAGCAGTGCTATAGGCTTGGGGAGGAGTGGCTGGAGAGCTGCTTAGCAGAGAGGGACCTGAGGGTGTTGATTGATACCTCCCTGGCCATAAGTCAGCAGTGTGTCCAGGTGGCCAATAAGGCCAACGACATCTTGTATCAGGAATAGTGTGGCCAGTAGGACCAGGGAAGTGATCTTAACCCTGTACTCAGCAATGGTGAGGCTGCACCTCAAGTACTGTGTTCAGTTTTGGTTCCCTCACTACAAGAAGGACATTGAGGTGCTGGAGTGTGTGCAAAGAAGGGCAATGAAGCTGGTGAAGGGTCTGGAGAACAGGTCTTACAAGGAGCAGCTGAAGGAACCGAGATTGTTTAGTCTGCAGAAAAGGAAGATCAGGGGAGACCTTATGGTCTCTACAACTACCTGAAAAGAGGGTGTAGAGAGGTGGGGGTTGGTCTCTTCAACCAGGTAACAAGTGATAGGATGAGAAGAAACAGCCTCAAGCCGTGCCAAGGGAAGTTTGGATATTAGGAAAAATTTATTTACTAAAAGGGTTATCAGGCATTGGAACATGTTGCCCAGGACAGTGGTGAAGTCCCCATACCTGGAGGTATTTAAGAGTTGTCTAGACATAGTGCTTAGGGACATGGTTTAGTTAGGAACTTGTCAGTGTTAGGTTAATGATTGGACTTGGAGATCCCAAAGGTCTTTTCCAATCTAGGTAATTCTGTGTGATTCTGTGTGAAAACAAACCACAGTAATAAACCGCCCCTCAGGCTATAAAAAATAGCTTAGTCCTCTAACAACTGTGCAGTGATTACATATCTGATACATTTTTCCTAACCATACGGGAAAAAAAAAACCAAAACCAAAAACAAAACCCAAGCAACAACAATAAAACTCTAAACAAATCTTTATAAGTAAGTAAACCTAATTCTGAAGTTGAGACAAAATGGTTTTGAAATAATAAATGTATTTCTTATCTTGTCTTTGAGACTATATTCGAATACTTCAGTAGCTATTTACACCTGTACTACAGAGACAGCTTGACTTATATGTAAGTTCACAATCCCTTTGAAGTGGCATAGGTCCACACTGCTGCAAACAGATGTTTCTACTGGCACAAAGGAAGAGGTAATGAGAAGAGAGAAGATGATGCGGATAGCCTTCTGCACTAACAATACAGCTTAATAGAGAACATTTGACTACAAAACTATTTTACCACATATTCTACTCTGCCAGACTACACCAAATCTTGATAAGATAGTGCACTATTTAGCAAGTGACAATCTTCCAGATTCTTCTTTTCACAGGTATCCTAAAACTCCAGACACTGGATACTGCTCTGACATATCAATAATATTTTTGACCTGTCAAGTATTCCTTCAGATTGTTGCAAATGGAACTTGTACCAGTTTTCAGATTTATTTATTAGACTACTTAGAGAAAAGGAATTAGTTTGTCAGTGATCAGGATAGTATTTTGTGCCTTTAGAGCACCATCAGGGTTTCCCCATGGTTTTCTGAATACTATGGTTTCTCAACAAGAAGTGATAAGGGGACTAGTAAGAGCTTGTGA
This sequence comes from Antrostomus carolinensis, assembly GCF_000700745.2. Classification (NCBI taxonomy): domain Eukaryota; kingdom Metazoa; phylum Chordata; class Aves; order Caprimulgiformes; family Caprimulgidae; genus Antrostomus; species Antrostomus carolinensis. Next base: position 20,605 of record NW_010301351.1, on the reverse strand, counting down.
TAATATGAGTCATCCAAAATAATTTATGAATAGAAAGCGAGCATCAGGTGTCAACAGCCCTGAAGATGTCTGTAGTGCAGAGCTTGTTCTGCTGACTACTAATAGTAGTTGTAATTGTACTGCTACTTCTATCTCAGTCAGTGACAAAATCAGTCTTTCCCCACTTTGACTTGTATATTCCTCCTTAAAATGATACTGCATTTGAATTTGGGATAAAAATTCTGTACTTACAAAGGTGGTGGTTCAGGGCTGATCTGGTTTCAGAAATCTATGTTTTCAGTTAGTTCTGAGTAGCTGCAAGGCACTCTTTTCTAGCATTTTCAGCATTTCAGACAACAGTGCTGCTCACTTTGTTATGCAGGAGTTTCCACAAGCTATTTTCAGACAGAGCTGAAAAAAGGATACACAGACAAATTTTTAAGTAACATCTGTGAGTAACAAAACACCAACTCACTGCAATTCTTCTATTTCCTCGTTTTTCACAACTTCCTAAAGGGTGTTTCTTGAACATCAAGTTATGACTATGATAGGGACAGTAAGTAATGTGAGCCAGCCATTTGTTTAACAGGGCTAAACCCAAGCCACCAGTGCTTGCATAAACTGTTAAGCTCTGTCATTACACCAGAGCTTCCTAGAGGCCAAGTGCAGAAGGGTCATATCTTTGAGAAACTGTATACCCTTTTTTTTGTGTTTTACTCTGGGGTTAGCTGTAATGTGACCTTCGGTGTGACTTGAGGCCTTAAGCTGGAAAAGTACAGATGCTGCAACAGATCTGAAGAGCAGCAGTGGTGTGAGAGTGGTTCCAAGGCAAAGAAGCAAGTCCATGATGGCATTAAATGATGCTGCACAGGAGATGTGTGCCCCAGCCCCCCTGCCTCCACCTGCTGTAAGCTCTGTGTGCTTTCTACGCACAGAAAAGGAAAGAAGGAAGAAAAGTACACGTGATGCAGAAAACAAGCCTTACGATGATTTAAAAAAGAAAATAATACGAAGTCTGCAGCTCAGGAACTCAGGCTACACAGTAGAAACATTTTAGCTAGGATGTTCAGGTGATCAGGAAAAAACCCAACAAACAAAAAAAATTACAGGAAAAATATGAATGCTTGGTGCTTTGAATTTATTATAATCTTTATGTAAATGTCATGGTATCTTTTGTTTTCTTTGCTAATATGATTGCTGGCATCCACAGAGAAGTGTGTGCTTGCCAAAAGTACACTTTTTCTGTCAGACAAGATTTATTAGCATCTCAGGATAAATGCTTAAATAAAAGACTAGAGAAAACAGCATTCAGATGCAGTTTCTTGATGAGGCAAACACAACACTTTTAACACATCATTTAAAAGGTTGTCCTTTGGCAACCATTTCAGTTCATGTTCAGCTCTGTTATCATAAACTATAAATACAATAATTGCGTGTATACTCTGGCAGTAACTGGTGAGTGTCTGCTTTCATGAATACACCTAAATAGAAACTGTTTGTGTCCTGAAGAATTTGTACTCCAAGAATCTTGTGAAACAAAGGGGCTCAAAAGTTCTCCATCTATCATCCCTTTATGTGCAAGGGACTTGAGGAAAAGGGATGGAAAGTATTATCAATACTATTCTCTTCAGGCTCAGCATTACAAGTGTGCCCCAAAGAAATATAGTAATTATTCCTGTCTTTGGGTGTTGGGTGTTTGGGGTTTTCTTTCCTCCTCATTACAAGAAGAGAATGATTCAAAATCACCTCAGTTTTCAGATAGAAAATGTAAAAGAGAAAAAAAAAGACAAGACCAGAATGCATAATGCAGGCTACTCGTGGATACCTTTTAAAGAATTGTTATGCACAAATAGGTATGGAGAAAAAAGGTTAATTATAAATGACACTGTATAATTCCTATCTAAGAATCCTGAGGTTTGCAAAAGGAAAGGTTATCCCGAAGTCTAATAAAGCATTATGCTTGAACGTCCCTTTCTCACATGCCAGAGGGTACTGCTGTTGTTCCCCAGCAAGGCAAACAGCTGGCACTGCACTCTGAGTGCCAACTTGGCCACAGCCAGCAGCTCATTTATGACTCCCAGTATCAGTCATTGAAAGCCCATCATTTAGAAGAAAACTCTCCAGACTGGTCATCTTCCCATCCCTCACTGCCCCAACATAGTAGCAGGCAGGTCCAGTCAGGCTGCACAATTCCCCAGCCTTCAAAAACCCAACATTTTTCATGTTCATTTGAGAGGTTCCTTCCCTCAGATTCAAAGCTGCTTTCACAAATGTGTTAGTGGGTGAGAGCTTTCTATTCTCATACCAGATGTGATTAATTTGTGGCATTCACGTGGCTAGTTCTGCTCAGACAATGGGAATGGACTGTCTCACACCCCATCTACAAGCAATTTATGCCACAGAAGTTCAGACTTAAAGAAAAAAGGCTCTGACAGTAGCAAGTTTCCTGCTTCTTACGGATGATGCCAAGTGAACTTCAATCAAATATTTCTGCGAAACAAGATAGTGCTATTATCATTAGCACTGATTATTACTTAAACAGATCTGGCAGAGACAGAAATGCATTTTTCTCAGCTGTGCAGATGATAACAAAACACATTAAAAATGGAAAACCTGATTCTTACATTGTCTTTGTCCAGCAAACAATATGCACTAAGGAAGCAGGAACACAAAAAGCGAATAGAAATATCTGCTTTAGTTCAGATACTCAGACCTCTCTCTTCCATTACAGTTACAGTTGCAGAAGTGTAAAGTTAATAAATATCAAAAGGAATATTTATTGAATTCTCTTCTCTCAGTATATTATTCTGGCTAAAGCCCTGAATGACAGTCCTGTCCAACTCAGTAATCAGTCTTAGCTTACCTTTGATGAATTAAGATGGTAAAAACTCAAAAGCATCTGCAATCATCTCTGTAAAGAATAGTTAAACTTTCCTTATTCCAGTTTCTCTTCCTTACAGGCAAGTGTTGAAGATGACCTCTCAGCCCTCCCAAATAACTCTCTTGTACCATATAGCAAACAGCACTGACTCAAATTTATATATAGATACATAGGTATGAGAGTGCACCAGACTGAGATTTTATCTCCAGTACATACCTATTTGCTGGCCTAACAAAACACATAAAGTGCATTTTCAGATGCATATGGTAAACATGGACATATTCTAACCTACATCAAAAAAGCAGCCCTTGGTGTAATTTAAAAAAATGGTTTTGCAATTCTTCTGAATGCCTAACATAAACTAATGACATCCTACACAGCAGTCTCAGAGCACACTGCCTATCATTATTTGAAGTATTTAATTGTTTGCTGCATCTCTGGCAGGTTTTAAGAGAAAATTAAAAAGTACAGAACAGGAAAGCAAAAAATAGGCAAGTGTAATGGATGTCTATGTAACCATATACTGGCACACGTTTAAAACTAACTGGACCAAATGGCAAAGAAGAAGCCAGTCCAGTGAGCTGGTATTCTGAAATGCAATGTCAGTAAATGGAAGATCCTCTTAATTTCTATCAATTAACCCAGTACCTTAAAGTCAGTGGTTACATACAGAACCATGCCTTGCACTGGCCTTGAATTTGTTTCACAGCCAATGTGTATAATTAGTCCTGATTAATATCCCACATTGCACATCAACAGTATCAGCAAACCCAAATGATCTACACTGCTGCTGCCACAGGAAACCTTAGTGTCTGATTGGTGTCTATATCGAAGCACTCTGCCCAAATGGGATCAAGGGCTGATTTGGCACCCACACTGCCTGATTTATTAAGAGAGAAACTGCATTGCTTTCCACATAATCGTGTTAATCCCTTGCATCAACTAATTAAAACAGAGGGAAAGCTTTTACTTATGTGTGAGCAATTACAACAAGTTCCTGGTTGGTATCCAAATGGATTCATGACATTAATTTGTGAACAATAAAACCTCGTGTATTAGGGAATTTCAACAGGTGACTTTACATACAGTATACACATTTTCATTAATTGTGAGCACATTAGGGAGCAATAGGTGTGAACCTTACCCAGACTCATGTTTACAAGACTATTTCCAAAGGGAAACAATTAAAAATGAAAGCAAAAGGCACCTGCAACAACAATATACACAAAAACTGACAAAAAAACCCAGTGAAAAAGTAACTAAATGTCTGCAGTATGTAATTTGAACTGCTCCACCAGTATGTACATTTTATTAACATTGATCTTCTTGGATTAGATTTGTCTGTAAATGAAACTGTGTGACTAATAGTAGAACTGGTAGCAGCTGTTATTGGGGATCATTCCCAGTTAAAGAGAAAGTGGTCTGTGCAAAAAGCTTCATCAAAAGCCGTGCAACCTGCTGTGTGGCTTCTGTTCTTCTAGTTTGCCTCAGCTAGAATAGGAAGTGCTCCAGCATCAGTGATGCACATAATCTGACATGGGGGACAGTGCATGGGAACCCACTGGGTCCGTCATTCAAGCCAAGGCACACAGTGATAAAAACAACACATTGCGGTTACAAGCTCAAAGTGCACAACCAGTGAACTTTCCACTGTGGTGTCTGGGTACAGCATAACACAATTAAAGCCAGTAAAAGGAATTTATCTTTTGACTTTTTTATTTTATTCTATTTTGGTTTAGTTTTTCAAGCATTACTCATGCACTGGGGGAATGACGCTAAATTATGCCACTCCCCTTACGAACTGCAATGGAAGAAATCTACATCTTCCAATTAAATTGTAACAGCAAACAAAATTATGTTAGCACTTTGCTTTCTGAATAAAATCATACTGCAACTCATAATCCACATTCCCTTTCAGGCTATCAGAAAAAATTCAGTAGGATTCTCCTGCTAGAATTTCTAGCACATTTCAAATGCAAGGGTAGTGAACGGTTCTCATACTGACCAGGGAGTGTACGTACACCCTTGTTTGGGAAGGAATATACAGCAGAGAAACAAGCTCCTCACTCCATAGAAATGAAAGGCCTGATATATTTTAGCAACTATATAACATAGCTTGGGAATATTACTGTCTGAAAAGTAACAGTTGTTCCCTAAAGATGCTTATTATTCATACACAGGAATTTCCCTACAGCCCAGCAAAACCTCTGTGAGAGCAGTACGATAGAGAACCTGCCTACTGAAATGCATTTTGAACAGACACAGGGTACTAAATACTACAAAGAATGCACAGTTCCTTGGCTTCTGTCAACAACAAAACACTATCACAGTATTTGGGGGGGGAAGGGAAAAGGGTGGGAAATATGGGGAAAAAATCTGGAATTGCTTCAGCAGTGAGTAATTTAGTAAAATAAGATAAATTTAAACTGGTTGTGTAAACTTCTTTTTGCTGATCTGGTACCCTTTCCACATTTGTCTTCAATTGGTCAGGGCACCTCCTGTTGTCTTCGTCAACATGGGCTCTATCCCTTGTCAGAGAGATCCTTAACCTGAATGGATGTATCCTGACCAACTGTGCCACTGCAAGATCTTACGAAGAAAAGAAAATGACTCAGTAAAATAACAAACTTCAAGCCACAATACTTTGCCACCCCTAGATCCCTTCAAAGCCAGTGTACACAAGCTGGCACCAGCAAGTGGCTGGCAGCCCTATGGCTCTGCACCTCAGTAGCAGAGCAATAGCATTGAGAGAAACACATACATTTCCTTCACTGAAAAATAGGAAGTCAAGCAAATGCTGAAGTTTTATAAGCAAATATTTATGAGGCATAGTCATAAAACAATTTTACATCCTGCTAGTCAACAATAGTGCACATTATTTGGAGTTACTGTAATACCAACTAAGAGCTCTGAATAGGAATTGAACGTAGGAGTTTTGTATCTTTTTTTCTCCCTTGCATCATGCTCCTATTCTTCATCCCACCTTCACACTTAATTCAGCCCTCCCTTTTCACATTGTTTTGTGACTGGGGTTTGACAGAGGTACAGAGTTTGTAGCAACAGTTTTCTGCACCACCAGAGTGGGGCCTCTTTTATTAACACCCTTGTAGTGCCTTAGGGTTTTGACAGAAAATCCTGAGTAACACAGGCAACAAGCTTGTCTGACAGCACATTCCCACCATCATCAATGGGAAACACTTCCTTAAGAAAACCTCCCAATATATTCCACTCGGCTCTGCCCACTCCCAACAGCAATGATGCTGCTGGAAGCAAGCACAGGGCAACTTGCTGGGAGGTTGCTGCCAATCCTGAAAGTTTCCCCTCTCTTAACTACCCTACTTCAAATTTGCTATCCCAGGGCAAAAAACCCCATCCTCGTCACCTGTGGGAGAACAACCTGCCCTGGGGTGAGGATGGGCTGGCTGCCCTGGGGACCTCTGCCCTGTGCCTGGTCCCATCTCTCTCCTCCAAACATCCCAAAGAGAAGAGGGGATCTATGAGTAAGCAGAGATATAAAGGCTAAAACAAATCAGCAGTCACAACAACCTTCAGCTTGTCTGGCCTTGTTTTACTGTTCTACTTAATACTAATCACATGAGAAACGGAAAAGGGAAGAAGAAAGTACTAGCAAAAGCAAGTACGCTGTTCTCTCTCAAATGCCTCTTACCTTCTGGCAAACTATTCTCTGTTCGAAGTGTGTGGCAATAAAACATTATGGTTTCCTTCTACTGGCCATTATTCTCAGCATGCAGTCTGTTTTTTGCAATAACAAGTCTTCGAGGGTTTCACTGGTGTAATGTTTTAGCCTATCAAAGGGCTTAAAACAGAGTTCATGGTTTCTCTTTTATCAGCAGATGGGAGGGAGGCTGTGATAACTTCAGAAAATACAAAAATAATCAATACTTACCAACTTTGGTAACAGAAGCTGTTGGTAAAGGTTTCTTCTTTGAATAAAGCTGTCAATATAGCTAAGAGCTTAAGGGACAATTTCCAGAGAGAGTTACTTTCCCAGACTGAAAAATTAATGATTATAAACATTCTTGCTTTGTTTCTGCCTCATCCCCACACTATTTGTTTTCCTGTGGTAATCAGCAATGGCAAACTGTCTCTTTTATGTTGAGGTTGTGAACACAAATAAAGGCAGTGTGATGTGAGGCAACCCTACTCCACCCAGCCTGCTTGCTTGTAAAACAAACAAACAAGCAAACAAACAAACAAAAAGGAACAACAAACACTATGCCAAATCCTTTGGGGGACGGGGAAAGAATAACTTAATTTGAGTGATTGTGCTTAAGGCTGTGGAGGAGGCAATCCACAGATAACTACCATACTGGATCCTGGCACACATCCAGAAATTTGAAGCACTAGAATTATATACGGTGGCATGTGTCATCTCACTGCACCTAACAGTTGTCTCCAGTTTCATTTCAAGCTAATAAATGCAAACGTTACTTGAGAAAATTCTCCCCTTCATGGGGATTTCACACAAAGGCCACTAAAAAAACACCCTCGCCTACTAGAGAACTGTGGAACTGGGAAAGACTAGAAAATCACTAAACCAAGACAATCACAACAATTTGCAAAAATCAGTCAATGCTATCAAGTACTAATAGGAATTTTTTTTTTTTTAAGAAAAATAAAAATCAATAAATTAGCTCTGGCCAACGATAAACCTCATGGGTTTAACATGATATACCATTTATATGAAAAGAATTTGATAGTTTACATAAGGGATGTGACCTAATGCCAACAACCTCGGGCTTCTACATTTTCCAGATGGCAAGAGATTAGGCTAAAGTCTTTATTCTCATAAGAAGTTTTTTTTTCCTCCATGGAAAAACGATAAAGAACAACTCTGTTACAAACTTCAAGTCTCCTTCACAAATGTCTACTCAATTCCAGGCCTTAACAAATGTCTATTAAAAGAAGTCTTTGGGCCTGAGGCTGTGAAGAAGAATGAAAAAAAGAATAAAGAAAGACTAAGGCAAAACTAAGTTTAATGTTTGCCTTTAAAAGACATATTGACAAAAGCAGTGGGGAGAGTTTGGACCATCATAAACTTAAAGGAGAATGCTGGCAAGTTTCAGTTGTAGATGTGAACACCTGCTTGAGTTTGATCTTGATGGGCTTAAGACAGGGAAAAAGTTAAGCCTATTTACACATTAAAAAATGCAGTTATGTTAAATTCAGTATGTATCCCTTTTTCTCACTTTGATTTATACCCATCATTGACAAAGACTTTGAAGGACATTCCTGTTTAATATGGTAAAGAGCCACAGCACAGGGCACTGTCTCTACTTTGCAAACATTAATATGAAAAACTGTCCCTTGACAAAGCATAATACTATTTCCTATTAATCCCTGAAATACAGCAAAGAGGGAAACTGGAGTCTTTCATTGTTTCTCATCCAGGGGAAGGCATGGATGATTAATCAAAATGGACCATAAGGTGAAAATATACTGTGTGAAACGTAACTCTTGCAGACAGAAATTCGTAACCTATTGATCAGATTAAACATTTTTTAAAAAATCAAAACATATTCTTCAGTGCCCAAGGTATCAAAAAAGTAATCTGTGAGAATTGTTCACTTCTCTCTCCAACCATCACAAAGTATTACCTCATTTCTTGCTTTACTGGCATCACCATAGTAACCCTTCCCCTGCAAGAAATATTCCCCAGGGGCCACCACCCCCTCTAGCACATTCCTTCAACACCTCATATGCTGTGCTGTATAAATTGACTTGTCTCTGAAGACTCATAGTAAATTCAAACATTCAACGCACACTGGACCTCAGCCATTAAAGGATCATCTCAAAATGTTAGCTTAACAAGAGCTCTACGCAGAACAGACTTTAAACTGATCAGTGTTTTGGCTCAGTCCAAAATGTGGAGAAACAGAGCAACTATTACCATGACATTGTTTCCTTAACTAACCTCCTCTCCCTCCTGTCTTTGATAAATCATTTTACACATGATCATTTTCCATTCTCAAGCTTATAAACTTGCAAAGATAAGTACTTTCCATAACAATTGTGTCACTCAGACTCACACTAGAACAATTCTGCAATCATAGAACTTTAGAATGTTATTTAAGGAAATGAGCTGAGGGAATTACATCATAATGCTGAGTTTTCCTTGACCAATCAAAAAGAAAAAAAAAAGAGAGAAAAAAAAATATGTGGATACTATACCAAGTAATCATTTTACAGACTTCCCTTTGGAAGGAGAAAAATCTGCAGTTTTCTTTCTAAGAAAATCTGGGAATGGTCAAAGAGTAGAAACAGTAGTAGGGCTCAGATGATGCAAAAATATTTGCCACAGAGCGGTCTCTTAAAAAAGCCAGGGGGTTTTTTCCAAGTGAGTTATTTTACCATTTTGCACCAATTTTGGAATCTTCTGTGACCTGAATTAGAAAAACAGAGGTGTCTGACACACTCCTAAATGACATTTCTTTTCAGTTCCACCCTTGGCCAGTCTCGGGCTACACTGATCCCTTCCAGCAGGTGGGGACAGTAAATCTTCCCAAACTCCTCTCCCCACCTTTTCACTAGCAGAGTACTGCTCCGTATGTACCAAGTAAGATGGGTAAATCAGATTCAGAAACAAACCCTCTCAAACTCTGTCTGCGTTGCCCGTGCTGCTGCTCTGGGTGACAGCCCTTCTGCTACTCCTACCCCACCCATGCCATTTCCACTGCTTCTGCAATACAGCCTGGTATGGCCCCAGTAAGTCAGGGAAGGTTTGTACAGCTTTACAGGTAGGATTTCGTTTTAAACCTGAACTATTCTAACCAAAGCCCTTATATGAGCATTTATTCAAAAAACTCTGTCGCAGCAGTACCTTCTATAAGAGCACTGAAGTGGCAAAAAGCACCTAGGGGGAGCAATCCTTTCAACTTGCTGAGCTTTAGCTAAAAACAAACCATGAAGCTTCTGATATTTCTCAAATGCTCAGAGAGGATTTGATTTGTTTAATGTGTAAGGAAAATTTAAAAGAAGGTTAATTCAGCACAGTAAGGATGGAAGAAAGCCATATAGATCTAACTGCCTTCTAATGTTCCACCTACTTATGTCAGCAGCTTCTTTTTCTGCTTTCAGCATTGTATCATCTGCCCAATATTTTTGAGTACCCTTTGAAAAGACAAATTTCTTCAGATCCTCATGAAGACTTGGCTACATCTCTAAGTGTGCTTTAAGCTCTTCTCCTTTTCCTTCTCATATATCCCTCAGTTTCTACACATCCAAGTTCTGTTTTCTCTTTAGTTACACTGTACTGCATTTCTACTCCATTCTCTAACTCAAATTGTTTATTTCATGCTTTCCAGGCACACTCAGCAGAGAAGCGCAAAAAAGGAAGAAAAGGAGAGTCTAAATTACTCTTTGCCTGTAAGGATTTTAGTAGGGAGAAAAGATGTGGTATTTGACTGCTACTGAGGAAGCACCAGATTCTAGAAATGAGTGGGACAACTGGAAATGCCTTGGATATATTTTGCCTTCCAGTTCCAAAAAGTCATTCTCTTTCAGGATTAAATTAGAAGGTTCTTTCTTGACAGGGAGAGCTACAGATTTGTTTGTCAAAAAAAGCTAAACAAAAAACCAAACTTCAGTTGTACAAAAAAACAGTGGTAGTATAGTACTGCCTAACAGAGGAATCCTGATAACTCAGTTTATCCAATTAATTAATACATACTTTGATGCAAGATTCAAATATGATTCCTATGCCATCTAGACAGCAGTGCACACATTATCAGTAATGGTTATCTAAAAATAAGTAACATTAACAGTAGCAAACCTTGATTTTTCTTTGCTAGCTTGTAGTGCACTTTTTTAAAAAAACAACCCCCCCCCCCCAAAAAAAAAAAAATCCCAAACTTTATGAGTATCTAAAACAAGTTTCTGCCTTTTTTTGGAGAGGGGAAGCTGAGGGCGAAGTGGAGGGGATAGAGCCCTCATAATAGATTATAATAGGGATATGAATAAATATATCATTGTAATCTAGTATCCAGTGGCTGAGATAGCTGTGTGTTGTAACTTGCAGATGTGCAATTCTAGCCCATTAATCAAAATGAGACTGAACAGATTCAAGAGCAACAGAAATTAAAGTACATTTGGACACTGTTCTTGGTTTGTCTACTTCCTCTCTGTGCCAGTAGAAGACATTTTCCCCAGATGGTATGCTAAATTGTGTTCACAGATCAAAAAGACCACAGGCCAATCAGACAGGTTTTCACCTTTCACTGCCAGCACTTCTTTTCAGGTCACAAAACCTAAGCCAAGATCCTCACTTTCAAAGCAGCAAACAGCATTCTCATTTCTTGTGTCCTTCAGAGTTCATCTGAAGCCATCATTCATACACTTGGTTATTGTTTTCTTGAACAAATTAATCACAAATATATGAATAGTACACCCCCAGGATTCTGGCAAAGGATTTGTTTGTATATTTTTACATAGATGCTGCTTATACAGCAGTGCTTTCAGTACAGGGAAAAAGCACATCTGCCTTTGTCTCAAGGATGTTGACCCCTGCCTGCTAAACCCCCAAGAGATAATGTTGACAGAACCAGAGTTGCAGTTTGTCTAGTAGCACTTGGAAATTAGAGCAGCTCCTCGCAACAGTGGGATGTTTCTATGATGCATCTAACATTCCAGATGGACTGCATCCAAAATCCTCTTGTCCAACACAGAAAGAGAAAGAACATAATTACAAAATATAAAGAGAAATCAGCTTGCCCTCTCTCTGCTTAGAAGTAATCTGGGCACAGTGTTTTGCCAAGTTTTGGAAAGGCAAAGATGATTTCATTTTAAATTGCTGAGCTCCATAAAGAGCTGCTTTTGCAGAGACCCAAAAAGAGAGATTAGTTGGGTGATCTTTAAATGTGAAATCTGTCCCTCTGTAGCTTCAGCCACAGAGTCCATCTCTCCTTTCTAAACAAAGCCATATACCTTGCCAAAAGTTAAATTATATCATTGGTGGAAATCACAGATCTTGTTTACCATCCAAAAGCTGAGAACAAAATCTCAGCATGCTGGAGCTTAAAACAACCTAAGGGCCCCATTTCAAGCTTGCAGGCTATGCTTTTCAATTGAGATTTGACTGAAGTGGAAGGTGGGAATACTCTCTTCTAACCACAGATTTTAGGCATGTCTTCGATTAGAAAAGCACTGTTCTCTTTGTACGTACACTTTGTTTTTAAAGGAAAAGATGGACTGCATTATCCCATTCTGCTTAACAGAAAACTGTGCTAAACATTTGTAAAACTCTGGTCAGGCAAAAGACAATCTTCAAATTGGGAGAAGGAAAGTAAATTGATTCTGCATTGCTAAGCACAAACCTGCACACACACTGGAGCAGAATGCTTAGTATGCCAGCTTCACACTAATCATGGGAAGCTGAAGTTCTCCATTCAATGGGTGAGCTGTCTGGCAGAAAGCTAACAGGCAGCCCTCCTACCTTCAGTGATAACCAAAGTAAAATGTTTTGTTCAAGGTGAGCTCATTTTCAAGCTTTCTCTTTGCTTAAATGGCATATCTTTGAAAGATCCCTGCAGTGAACTGCAAAAGTCCTCCAAACCCTCACTAGAGTAAAACTGGACACTCAGGATGAGGGGAAACCGAAAAGGAGCAACAGCATGCACCAGGAGGCTACTGGAGCACCAGCTGCACTCTACCTTTTCTAAAAAAAATGTAGTTTGTGATCTCTTACATCGCCTATAAGACTGTACTAAGCTGTAATTCTGTTGCTGCTTTGTTCAGTAAATTTATATGACGATTGTTTTCACTCTTCCCTGCTTACTGCAACCATAACTTGTGCAGAAGACAATGCCTAATTTAAAAGCAAAAAAAAATTTAAATATCCATAAAATTATCTTTCAAGTGTATTCTTCTCTGGGACAACTTTGTACTAACTTCTACTCCCCGTCTGGTTCAATTTCTCAATGACTTTCAAAAAAATAACATTTTAAATATTTAATCTGCCTCTACTACTTTTTCTCTACTTTTGCAATGGTGTCAAGATCTTTGGTTTCAGCAATTTTACTGCCACCAAAACAACAGAATCTGTCTAACCTACTAATTGGCTTTGGAGGAAAGTATTTTCCAATAGTGTAGCATTTGTTCCAAGATCAAAACACACTTTGGTGAGGTGAACAATTCATATCCCCACTCCTAAAGAAAATGAGATATATGAAATAATTCAAAGAACACTCTGTACAGACACAGCAAAGCACTTAGGAAGACTAGTCAAATTTCTCACCAGAGCCTTAGATGTTTTTTGTTCTGTTTAACTCCGTACAACCTATGGGCAACGAAAAGAATTATTTTGTGCAATTGTAGGCCATAAGAAGTATTCACAGGAGTATCCTCACTATTCCCACACAGAGAAGAAACCTAATGTCTGTTCAAAATCATAAGAAGTTAAAATGATTTCAAATATCATTTTTAACCAATATTTTAACGATTTTCCTTTTTTTTTTTTTTTTTTTTTTTTTTTCCTTCTTCTAAGTTGCCAACTGCCAAAACACAGGCTGGCACACCAAGGAAATATATTGACTTCTATTTGCAACATTTTTTTAAACTTTCTTGGAAGTCTTCAAAATTGTTACTACCAGAATCAAAGACCTGATGATGTGCAAGACAGAGCCAATACTGCCGCTCTTAAAATCCAAATGAATCTTTGTACACCCAAAGTAAAAAAACCCAAACAATAATTTATTCTCTGTGAAAGCATCAAAAGCGTTTTTTCCATAGTTACAAACAGATGCTTAATGACTCCTTCCTTGCAAGCTTATGAAACTTAGAAAGCAATTGCAGTAATGCCAGGTGCATAAGTACAGACCAAAATTAGCAACAGAAAAAACCAAGCTGTTGTTACCAATTTTGCATAACACTAGAGTAGCTAGAACAGGACTAGGCTTTTCTGAGCTCCATTCAGAGACATCAGTGACACCAGGCAACTTGAAAATAACCCTTCCAGCACAATGCTTTTCTACCTTTACCAGCAGTTATCCTCAGGACTTAAGATTAGACAGCTTGCTCCACAGCTCAGTTCCAAGAGACTGTTTACCACTGAATTGGAAATTTGATTGCTTATGGTGCATGCACTTCATTCCAAAATTACAAGCTTAACTGCTTGAGAGATTCTGCTCTGAAAAAAATAATTCCTGTAAAATAACTGCTTCTTTGTTTCCACATTACAAGAGAAAATTACTGTACAGCCTCAGTTTGCTGTATTAAAAAGTATGAGAGACACAAAACAAAACAAAGCTTATAAACAGCCATCCAGTCATTTTAAAGAACAGTGAAGGAGAAAGTTGTCTTTTTGGACAAAGAGCTTAAATAACTTACAGTCAGGATTCCTTTTATAGCTTCAAAGAAGAGGAGTCCCCATGCTGTTACCTACCCCACCATAAGAAGGTAAGTGTGTACTTCCTGAGTTGTAGGGTAATTACTTCATATTTTATATAGCCCTAAAATACTCCAGTGGAGGAAAGGAGGTGTAGAAAAGAGTTTATAATTCTCTTTTCACTGCTTTTCATTATGTGGGTAAACATATCTCATCTTTAGAAAATAAAATGGAAACAACAGCTGAACCACAATTTTTCAGCTTGCCAAGATCTACAATGTGTGACAGAAGATTAAAATAAAATAAAGTTAGTAAAGCTGGAAGCTTATCCAAAATATTACAGCAGAAATGCCTCATTTCTCGGTTTCAATACATTTTTTTTGGAGGAGGGAAAAAGAAAAAGAATTTTTTTTATATAATTTACACTTACAAAGGGGGCAAAATGTAAGCCGAGGAGATCGAAACCAGCGGTTAAAAAGAACTGATCTTTCACAGACATCTCTATAGATTCAAATATGTGGATGCTGTTGGCTAAACCTGCTTAGAAAAGGTTGCTTAGAAAAGGTGATCAACATGCAGCTTCGCAGCAAAAAGAAGACTTCTTCCAGAAATGTTTCATTCCAAGAGAAACTCCCTCCACAGTACCACCCTCAAGAACCTACATACTAACAATCAGTAGGAAATGGAATCTGGAAACACATCACTTTGGATAGGAAGGATGACATTAGTCAGGTAATAAATCAACATAAGATCCCACTATAATATGAAACACATTTATGCTGTCCTAAATTACATATTTTAGGAGCAAGCTGATCCAGTAATATATTTTATGCTTTTCAATGAGCTGCTTCAGGCTGGGACAACCACACTATTACTTTAAAACTCCTACAAAAAAATTTGCTTCTTGCTAATCTTTTCTTCCCAAAGGCAAAATCCCAGCTATTACTCCCAACATGGAAATCACAATGAAATTTCTGTGAGTTTCTTTTTCTTCATAATTTAAGATGTGCGAGCCCTTACCTATTTATAGCTTCATTCTCAGATAATTTTAGTAAGACATTTAAAAAAAAAAAACACATCTGAGAGAAGTACTAAGAATGAGTAAGCTAATTGTAAACCCTGTAAAATAAGATTTCCAAGGTAAATGGCACTTTTTACTGGCTCCTGGCTGCTCAGCCAGCTTCTCAAGAGTAAGTTCGCAACATGTACAAGTTTTTATATAACTCACTGCTGCCAGTTGAGCAGCAGCTCCTACGACCTCTCCAAGAGCCAAAAAGGTACATTCTCAGCCAAAACACAGCACTCCCAGTGAAAGGTTATTTACAGGATGGACTCCTAAGAAAACACTGTCCCTGCAGGTGACCAGATATCCCAGGCTTAAGGACTTTCTGCCAATGCAGCTGGTACAAATCTCCTCAAAATATGTTACCCTACAATGCTGTTTTTCTTTGCAGTGTATCCTCCTCAGCTGGACACCAACACGACTAAAACAAAAACCTCAGGTTGTTCAACAACAGGACAGCAGAGTTTGTGCCTGGGAGGAGTATCAGGAACAGAAACCTGTTGATTTGGACTTGCAGTCTTGCAGACCAGGACAAGAGTAGCCTGTATAATGCTCTGCTCACCTGCGCAGGAGGCCAACTATCCCCTCAAGTTTTTTGTCCTGTTGTATTGCCCTACCCTTAAAGCATGAAATGCTCATGAGACAGCACAAGATTTTGGAGTTGGAGGGACTGAGGAAGGGTAACAATCCCATGAAGATTTTCCTTTTTTCACGTGACACTCAAGTTTTCCCCATATTCATACCTTCTTTCTCCTGTTTTCACTGTGCTGACACTAATCCGCCTTGAGACTGGCTGATTCTGCCTGAGCCGTGTTTACACGGAAGCAAGTTTCATCTGGTTGTCTTCATTCAGAGACCAGTTTCTGCTCTGTGGTACGAGAGGTTATTAAAAACCTTATATTACAAGCACATGCTTTAAAGTGACTCAGCTTGGAAAGAGAACTGTATTATATCAGTCTTCCACTCCCTAGGTCACAGAGAGGGAGAGGTAGCAGTAAAAATCTCAAATGGAAATTGCTTCCTAAATATATTATCCTCCATAAAAGCCATTTAGCAACTGCTGGTACCCACAAGACAAAGGGAAAAGATAAAAGTACAGTGACAGGACAGAGTAGGGAGGGATATGGAGGACTCATTTGCATTATCACACTGAACATTAACCACAAGAAAGGAAAAAAACAAATGCTCCCTGTTTTGCACAAACATCAACTACACCCAGTAATTTCACTGATCGCTTTTGTGGAGCCAGTGCATAACAAAATGCATACACCATTCTGGCTTCTATGGTGCAGGCAGCGTTTTTTTGACTGGCTTTGCATCAGAATTCCCCTTTGTTTGGGGGAGAAGAGGAAAAATCTTTGCTTTCTCCTAGGATCAGCAACATGTGTCTCATGTGAGGCCTTAAGCTATGCACCGTACATAAACCTGCTAGCATATTTTGTGGAAAAGAATACCTTATAAGTTTACATAAGCACACTTCAGTGCACACAAACACACTTTTCCACCTAGGTTTTGGGCAACACTTTCATGCTTTACAAGAACTCCAGCAGAAGAAAAGGAGGGGCACTTCTTCCATTTGTTGGGGAAGGAGGTAAGTCCTTTGCTGCTGTTTCCTCATTATTATTCTAAAACATTCAAAAATGACCAGCCTTTAAATCCTTGCTTATTCATTGCTTCAGCAACTGCTACTAATCCCAAGAGAGCAGGATTTCACTCCGAATGCCACCAGTGATTTTTGTTGGGAGTTATCCCCTCCACAACTCCTCCAATAAGTAAGCCAAAAATTATGTTAGTCTTTCCCAGTTGCTAATTCTTAACTTTCTACACTATGAGCCATGCCAGAAAAAAGAAGTTACTGGTTTGCTTTCTGTCCATTCATCTTACATAAAAAAAGGAAAGACACCAGACACACAAGAGGAAGTGTTATTTTACACTTTCTTGTATGTTACATTTCAAATAAGATCTAAACTGCAATAATTTTCAATTCTAAATAAAAGGTATCCAAATTCTGTGGGAAAAAAAAAAATCTGCAGTTGCTACAGCAGCATCTTAAATTCAAAAAGAAATACTAAGCCATCAGCTGCCTACATAGACAGGCACAGAACCCCTGTCCAGGTACACCGGCTTAGTTCGGTAAAATGGGCAGAGCTATAACTCTTCACCAAATTCTGGATTAACAAACACAAACTAGAGGTGGAAGATACAAAGCAAAATCCTGAGAATATCTGCAATTAAGGTGACACTGGGAGGCTGAGGTACTTCCTATTTATTCTCTGCCCCTTTAAGAGATATTTCGTAAAATTATTGCAATTCCAAGACGTCCTTAAAAATAGCAAGGGACAATGGAGATAGGGATGAATGCATCAACTTGCCAAGATGTCAGCAACAGACACTTTGGACTAATCTTTAAATGGGATCCAAATATACTCTGTCCCCTGAGGATACAAGGAGAGACAGATACAACCCACCTATGAAAGGCCTTAGGGAAAAAATACATTTGGCAATAACCACATATTTCAATAAGCTTAAAAAAATAATCAAACACAAACTGCAGAGTGTTAGCAATCCTAAATATATTTTTGAGCTTCACAAATGCAAACAGAACTTAACCCTTCTCCTGGGATACATTTACTTTCTGAAATCTTAAACTCTAAGGGCAACACTGAGAAGGATGGGATTCCTGAAATGGTTGAAGCAATACATTCAAATGCCCATTAGATGAAGGAAATTCATAGCTCAATGTCAAATATTCATGACCCAGAGCTCCCTTTGAAATTATGAGTACAATTTATGTTATATAAACAAAACTAATGAGAAGATGCCTACACCTCCTTTACCATTAGCAACAGACTCAAAAAAACCAAAACCCTATCACCAAAAGCTGAAACAAAATGTGGTCTCATTCTTAGCATCCAGAATATATTGTTACTTTCTGAAATAGAGGTCAGTATGCAAATTACACACTTCTGCACACTTTTCCAGCTATATCAAGAGTTAATTAAATGGCAATACAGCTAAGAATATTATTTCAGTGCCTCAATACTTGAATGGACTGCCACTTCTAGTATATAAACTGACTTGGTCTGCACACAGTTCATACTGGTTTTCAGTCCTCAGACGGCAATGATGAGTATATTGCAATCTGTCTCTGTCAACATGGCAGGCAGCATGGTAGGGAACCAACTGAGATGTAAGGTAGAAAGAAATCAAGTGTGCATCATTTTCAGCTGCAAAAAGAGTATTAACAGTGATTAACAAATGTTTAACGCACTTTTCTCCAGAGCTCCCTGGCCATTCTCAAATAACAAAACCTCTGAAATTGATCCAAACAAGAACACAGGCAGGGTTGAGCACTGTAATTCACCACTGCAGGCAGGCAAAAAAATTACCACCTTTATAAAAAAGGACTGAGGGCAATGACAGATGTCTCTGGTAAACCATGCTGGGACGGCTGAATACCAGCTGCCTGCCTGCCCCTCCATCACTGAGCGACCTCCTAGCCAACTTCACCCACAGTCTCCAGTGTACTTGCTCTCCTCAGCAGCTCAGACTAATGTACTGACCTGTGAAGGGAGAAGAGGCACATGTTCCCTTTAGCACTTAGGTACAAAGCTGGTAACCTCTGGCAGAGGGTTAAGAGAATACATTACACTGAACAGGCAGCAATTTTGAGTGAAGAGGTGAAGCAAGCTATTAAAATTGACCAGAGAAGAATTCCTAGATCTCAACTCTCAGACCTCCAAGTCTCTGATTACAGGAATTGCCTGATACTCATGCCAAAGATAATCTGCTGTCATGCCACGTGTTCATTCAGACTGACCTAGGAGCACAGCATGTTGCACAGTACTGCAGACTGGAAGGGGAAAGCTGGGGCAGAAACAAAGACAACCACCCACTGGATGAGCTAAGGAATCACCCACAAGACAAGATGAGGAATCAGTTTCTCAAAGCTGATTTCAGACAGTGACCATATTGTTTAGCTATCAGTGGAACAACCAGGTATTCCTAAAACAAAGGGATTATGTCAAGCAGGTAAACCAGAGATGTCCTTATTTTCTTTCTTCTTGTAAGTATACTATCATTTAAAAGATAACCAGTGTAAGCCTACATCAGAAGGAATGGATGGCTGGAAATCAGATGAAAAGTAAGCTTTACCTCCAGGTACTTCCTAGAGGCTAAGTGAGAATACAGGGCAGAAAAGGTGAGAAAGGTAAGAAAAGGTGTTTATATGTAGGGTGAAAGAGAAGGAAAATTTAACCTTGTGCCAAACACTGCAATGTGACTACATGTTAGCTGCAGGTCTTGCACCTGAAGTGACATGCACATTAAAATCAGATCTGCAGTGCCCTCCACCCCTTATGGAAAAATAAATATCACTCATGCCTCACACAGTATTCATCTTGGTCTATCAGGTTTTCTTCTCAGATTTCTTGAGACAGAAAGCCAAGGCTGTCTGTTCATGCCAAAGCTACTCTCAACTACAAGCCAGTATATATTCTTAGGCATTCAATGTGTAACAGTGAGCAACAAGATACTGAGAGCTAGAGATTTAGGCTACAGGAAGCCAAAATATTTAAAAGATTTTCACCCATGAGCTATGGATATTTGGGCATTTTGTGTTTGGAAGCTCTCTTTTGTGTGAGTTTTATTGAAATGCCAACATACTTCTTTTGGCAGGGTGGCATGTTTCTGCTATAAGGCAACAGAAAAGCATTTGCAGGCCCTGCCCCACATGATCAGCTTCCCTGCCACTGATGACAAAATGTACACCGAATGAGGCATAATAGAGGAACTTGGCTTTAAAATTGTTGTTAAAATTCTCTTACACAGTTGGGCGGTTTTATGAATATGGTAATAACTACAACCTTTATAATTCAAGACAGGAACAGCAGATGGAACCTAATTAAGAGAGAAAAATTATTAATTCATCTTCATAAGGAGTGGGAAAGGCAACAACTCTTTGCAAAGGAAGGTCCTCTGTGTCATTTAATAAATGCAGAAACAACTAATTAGACCAGGGACTTGTTGAGAAATAGATACACCTCACACAGGAGGTCAAGATCTACTACTTGCAGCTTAAGATGCTGAATAGACGAGAAACAAGAGTAACAGTGAACAGTGGCAGCTTCGTTCACCATACGTGACTGCTGTGGTCTGACTGCATCTTCAGCTTTAGCACACACAAAAAGACCATGCATAAAATCTTCCTTATTTCAAGGCATTTCAGTTACCTTCACTTCAAGTTAATGAAAATCTCTGAAGAACCTGCATTACTCTGTCTTTCTAACAAATACTGCAAGCCAGTAGCCACATAGAATCACAGAATCATAGAATCACAGAA
>NW_010301350.1:73250-82336 GCF_000700745.2 Antrostomus carolinensis | reverse complement strand
TTTGGCCAGAGATGTCAAGGGCAACAAAAAATACTTCTACAAGTATGTTGGGAGGAAGGGAAAACTACATAAAATGTGGGCCCTCTCCAGAAGGCAACGGGAGATCTGGTCACCCAGGACATTGAGAAGGCTGAGGTGCTCAATGACTTTTTGCCTCAGTCTTCACCAGCAAGGGCTCATGCCACACTGCCCAAGTCCTAGAAAGCCAAGGAATGCTCCAGGAGAATGAAAAGCTGCCCACTGTAGGAGAAGATCAGGTTCAGGAGCACCTAAGGAACCTGAAGTCCATGGGACTTGATGGGATGCATCTGCAGGTCCTGAGGGAACTGGCAAATGAAGTTGCAAAGCCACTATCCATCATATTTGAGAAGTCCTGGCAGTCTGGTGAAGTTCCTGCAGACTGGAAAAAGGGGAACGTAACCCCCATTTTTAAAAAGGGAAACAAGGAAGACCCGGGGAACTACAGGCCAGTCAGTCTCACCTCAGTGCCAGGCAAGATCATCGAGCAGATACTTGGTCCCTTCCAAGCCTAACCATTCTGTGATTCTATGATTCTACAGTTCTTATGTGCATGTTACAAAACTAAACATTCTTTTTTTTCCTCCATGTACATTGAAACCCTTGATACTAAAAAAGTAGCTGCCCTAATTTGGTCAAAGTATGTGCAAATATAATAGAGAGAAGGACAAATTCCTATGGATTAGAAGACACATAGTCCCATCTTTGTTCTTTTTGAGGTCCACTGGCTCCTGTTTTTTTCTCATTCTGCCATTAATTTTCTGTCTGTTGAGAATTATTCTTAGAGGGACTTGTCACCAGGGAAAAAATTTGGAGTTAAATTTAACTTCTAATTATTCAAAACAGTTGTTGAAGTAAAGGAGGTGGGTAGGCCAGTTAGCTTCCATTCAGGTAAGGTTTCACATTGCAGCTGGCCAGATCCAACAGCCAGATCTTGCTGTTAAACGAGGTGGGCCGCCTCCTCCACCATTCCTATCCATGCATTACTGCACCATCCCTTGTATGGTTTGGCAGCTCAGTTGAGTTGATCTGGCTCACTAAATTCTCAGAAGAATTTTTGTGTTCAGTTAGGTTTTTTGTGGGTGCAGTGAGCAAAATTGCCCTCCCCACTCCCATCCCCCAAGGGCACGATGAGTGCCAGGAAAGAAGGGGAGAGTTATGCAGCTGGTGATGGGAGGAAGAGTAGGGAGAGGGGAACAGAGGGAGAAATGTGAGAAGCAAGCTTTTTCACATGACAGCAACCCTTAGATCTGCTGTGCTATGCTGTGAGACCTCATCCTTACATACTACAGTAGATGAAAAAAAAAAAAAAAAAAGAGTTTATTTACAATGTATGAGGTGACACCTTCCACTTGTATCATAGAAATCTTTCTCCATCTTGCACTGAAAGAGCTCAGGTAATCAAACAACTGGACAGGGACTGCAAACTACAGAAGCAGAGAGAGATGCTTTTCATACAAAACAATTACTGTCTGGAAGTCTAGCAACTGAAAAATTCAGTCTTATTCCTCTCCAGAAATAAACCAAAATCAGCTAGGCAATAGTCTGGTATATGATATTCTACAGGCTGTCTATGTAAGCAAGTGGTTTGAACACCTGGCAATTTAGATTTGATCAAGACATAGACACGAGGTTTTAAATCTGTATATAAATGCTTCTCAGGTGAATTAAATAATTCACCCACAAAGAAGTGCTAGATTCTATCTTTTTTCTTCGATGTTCAGTTATTTTGAAGTGCACAAACAAAAAAGGGATCCCAGAAATTAGTAGAGAAGGGTAGCATTTACAACCCTAGCAGTCACTCCAACTTCAAGTTACAGTTGTGATTGCATGGAAAACCTACCCAACAATAAACTACTGCTTGCCTTTTCTGCCCCCTCATACCTGAGCTGAACAGCCTGCACAGTGTGATTAGGACAAAGGAAGAAGAAAATGGAAAACCCACTGGCAAATGAGCAAACTGGCAAATGGTGCTATCTCCAAACAGAAAGCTGAAGGTGAGCTTTCAAGATGAAGCACACTCCTTACATTTCACACAGTCCTTTCAATAAAGACAACTGCCTCCATCTTCCTATCCCAACATGCTGAATCCTAATCTGTGCTGCTTATATTCTTTGTGTGATATACAACTTGCAGATGAAAGCTGACCAAAAGGTCAGCCATGGAAAAAACTCCAGGGCAGGGTCAGGCCATTTACCTCCTCTTTTCTTCCCCACCCTGTCCCTTTGTTGTCTGCCTGGGTGGACTCTTTTTTGCAGATGCCATGTTCAACATGGATACCTTTGCCCTTGCCCCATGCTCCCAGGGGTGCCAGTGTATAGCCCATTCCATCACTGGAAGTTTTACCACTGGATTTCCAGGCATTACCTTTCAGCCCCTGTATCTCTTCTCTACACTGATATTCAGATCCCCCAGCCCTCTGGTCAAACAGCAGCAGCTTGATGTTTAGTGTTCCTCCTTGAAGTAGCAGGTTTTGCTCTCTTCAGCTCAGACTGACACCAGGCATCTGATGTGTTCCTGAATTCAAACAATTGGTATAAAGACCTTGGGGTTTCTGAGGGCCAACTGCTCTGCTGTTTAAAATGTAGAGATTAATGAAAACTAAGAGACTGTAGGCAGGCTGGGATAACAGGCACTAAGAAAAGGTTTTATGTCTCCCATTTCAGGCCAACAATGCAAAGAGAGCCACTATAGGTAAGTAGTATATGGGAATGAGTGCCCAGAAGGCTTGTGGGTAGGTGTTAAAAGACCGATTACTTATCTTTGTATGAGTACATGCATTCAGTGAACCCACCTGGCACTAATATATGATAAAAAAGCCACCAAGGTAGATTATGACAGCACTTTCATGTGTGGCTCTGCCAGTTGCTTTAGATTCAACAATGCATCTCATGTTGAAGGGGAAAACCCAGGTTAAATATATAATCAGTATGTGATTAAGATAGGACCTGATGCTAGAATCTCTGCCAGTAGCTGAATCTTACCTCATTAGCAAGGTAGAGAAGCAGAGCAATAATATTCCTGTCACAGCACAAGACTAATCAAGAAGTGAGGCAATCAATTGTTAATTTCATAGCTTCTCTAGTAGCTGTAAAAGTACAACTTTGTCATAATCCATTCATAAGAGATTGCTCATTGCACCAGAGATGACTTCTTATGCCATTGTACCTCCATATGGAATTAAAATCAGCAGTACAGGAATTCTGAGTAAGTGAGCATTAAAAATATCAATAGCAGGGATAATTGCATAGCATAACAAATGCTTATCCACCATTAATAGCTCCCACGAGAGGCAAAATGTAATTTATAACTCTGCTTCATTCTCAGTTATGAAGAATGACAAGTGAAGAAAGACTTCCTTCATTTCTGCTGGAATCTCATTCTTGATGAAGCTACTGAATTAAAATATCAATCACTTCACAGGTTCTTTAGTTCTACGCAGCAATACCTTTACTACTTAAAAGCTAGCTGATACTGACAAAAATAAATATGATTTTGTTGAATAATATAAGACTAAGAATCTCTCCTCTAAATTTAGTTCTGTTGCTTATCACGGTGGACATTTATCGGATGGATTAAAATCCCAATACAGTAGGAACGTATTTCAACATAAAATGCCTACCATAAAGTTACTAATATAAACCTATGTTTGAGAGTCTAGGCAGTCAGGACAAGCAAAGCCTTCTGAAAATAATGGATGACTTCAGAGTGTGACACCAGCTCTGCGCAGCTCGCACCAGTATATGGTTACACCAGATATCTGTTTTGCACGCATAGGTCTGGTGATAGGTAAGAGGGTTTTAAATGATGGAAGCACATTGAATGTGGCTTCTTCACCATTTCAAGAAATTGCTCAGCTGACCAGAATTATGTAGTATGCAGAAGTCAATCCCTCACACAGGACGTCAAAAGAATATTGCTTTGTGGATAGCAAGTGTAAGTGCACTGATTAGGCTACTAACCTGTATCCCATTGGACTGTAAATATCCCCCATGCTTCCAGCATTCACAGTCTGTCATTTTAACCGGCTGCATCAACAGGTAAGCAAGCAAGATAACTCCAAGACAGAGCCTAGAAATATGCCTAAAGATGGAGAAGTTGAAATCAAATGCTAGGGACCAGGAATTCTCAGTCCTATTTCCTCTTCTACAACTGCAAGGCAAGAGGTCATATGGCAAATCATTACCACGCTATTAGCATTACCACCATGCCTTGTGAAAAGGAAAGATAGTTCATCCTCCTGAAAATGAAAACAGTTGGATTATCTATTATAGAGAAGTACTAAGAACAGTAATTAGGGAACTATTATTTTATCTGATCTTTATTTCAGTCTACTTCTTCCGTTATGCCATGAATGGTCCATTACTAGCAAAGAGAATTTCACACATGTAAAAGCCAAATCCTAGAGCATAAATCTCACTTTCCAAATCATAGCCTTTTTCTTCTTCCTTTTCTTTTTTTATCCTGTAAGATTAACAGAATCCAATCCTTCTAGTGCCAAGGATGAAACAGAACAGATCATGTGCTCCTGTGAATGAAACAAGGTAGAAAAAAATAGACGTTGAAAAAAAATAGACTCATATGACTAAGTAGAGAGAGTCAGAAGAAATACAGCATCTATAGAAGAAAAATAAAAATAGTAAAGACAAGCTCAGTGATTGAAAGTGTGAGTTATGAAACAAATTCTCAGCACATATGAATGAATGCTTTGGCTTTCACACTGGAAGAGAGAAATCTCTTCATGTCAAGATACAGAAATTTTAGCCAATTGTTAAAAAACCCCAAAAACCAAAAACAAAGACCAAAAAGCAGCAGAGTGTTTATAACAATAACTGCCCTTCTCATATGAACAAATGCATGTCTCCTTCAGTTTGCTGATCCCTTTGTTTAAGCTGGCATTGCCACTAAAGAACTCCCTTCTTCCCATTACCAGTTTGATCCTGTTCTCTTCTTCATGAGGACAGATGTTAAGGAGATCCCAGGGTGCATAGCTTTCAAACTGACTGTATCCCCAACCCCCACCTAAACTCTGGTTTTTTTGCAGCTGAGTCATTTCCCCAGCTGCACAAACAGCAGACTGGGAGACTTAGTAATTAGAATAAGCTACCTGAAAGATGGGGCTGGTGCCCACAAGGTGCTTTAGACACCTTAAACAGACTTGCCATCACTTGTCTTAATTCATTGTTCAACAAACACTGTTTTAGCATCATCTGGCTCTGCCTCCAAGAGAAGTAGTCCCTCACTTCATGGGTCCACTTGCTCTCTCCCATCCTATGTTTCCATTTCCTTTTGGCAGACATCAACGTTTTTTGTAGCTTTACAATAAACAGGACCCAGCTGAAAAATAGATTTGTTTGTTTTGCTCACTGTTAAGGGATTCATATTCCACCTACTACAACCCATGAGTACAAACCTGAGGGTGCGAGCCAGTGCCTGGGACAGGGAATCACAGGACTTGGTCTGAGACTGGCTTAGCTAGTATACATGTCCATAGAATTACAGTCCTGTGGGCCCTAAAGCTGTCCTCCTTAGCTGCAGATGTGCGGCCACTTGTTTGTTGTATCTGTATACACAGCCAGAATGCAATAGGCTGAAGTAGCAACCCACAAATATATAAATAGCTCTTCATGTTCACTCCAGTCACTTCCAGTCAATTTGATGATTTCTTAATGTGATTGTATCTGACAATAGATACCTGTGGAACCTTATAGCTCAGAGTCACTTGGAATTAACACAATTCCTGTCAGCAGAGACAATCAGATAACCCAGGCAAGTCAGCCCTAGAAATGTTCACGAGGAGACATAATTTGCACGAAGCCAGAGAAGATGACCCACCACTGTTGTCATTTTTAAATGCTCTGATCTTCCTCTCTAAAAACCAGAAAGAACAAAAGCAAGGAAAAAAACTCCTAGTATGCCGATAGAGAAGACCACTCAGGAGACCTCTTCAATCAACCTGGCATATCACAGTACTGAGAATTAGCAAGGGCAAAGCGAATGCATTTTTGGAAAGCAACATAATTCTTGAAGGCTGACAGAGAAGTCAATACAAAAGCAAAGCGAAGAGAGACAGTAAAGCCATTCACTCATCTAGCCTAGGAAATGGGAATTTGAAAATATGAGGGGAACAAGTTCCCATGATCTTATGAAAGAAACACTTCACAACATGTTGGGCAAATGGGACAAACAGGACTGCCAGTGCAAGGCAGGAACTGGATGAAGCACATAGTACTGGCACAGATCCTGCTGCCTGACCTAAGCCTGGTCCTGAGCCTGAAGTTCCACACTGAGCTGCTGCAACAAGCCATGCACCGTGTCCTCCACAGGTGCCATGGGCCCTTCCCTCTCTGTCTGCTCCTTCTATTACATCAGCTGTAGCACTCATCCAGACAAGGACTGACTCAGAACAGCTGGATGATCCACATGAAAACTCATCCATATATTTGAAGGGCAGGACCACTATTTTCAACAGCAGCATGGTCTTAAGCTCAGTGTGGAACCATACCTGAATCCACAGCAGATATCTAAACACCAAAAATAGTCTACAAGATTTACAGTAGAATTGCAACTTACTCTTCCACTCCAAGGAAATTATTTGGGATTTAAAGAAAGGCTGACTGCTTCCTTCTGTAAATATATCTAATAATGGCAGATTTCCCCTGGGCTAAACCCTGTTGATCTGAAACTCTGGCATATTGCCAGACATCTACCAAAAAACTAATTGGTCAGGAGCCCCACTGGGCTAAATATGTGGGCAATCTGATGGTGACTGCAGATTTCAAAGTGGGTATAGCTCAGAAAAAGATACCGTAAGGAAAACCAAAAATTGCTTGAGCTCTCTTAGGACACTCAAAATATCTTTTTCACAATATCAGATTTAAAAAATAACTTCAAACATATTATTGCAGCTATTCAGCTGCTGAACTCTGGGACGCCTCAGGGTTAGCAAGGAGAAATAACAGTAAACAAGGAGCCAGGGTGTAAGTCCTACAGGACTCTATGATTGACCTACTGTCTCAGAATTTTTCACCAGAATAAAACCTTCCACGTCACTGTGAGTGAGGGCCAGAAGGAGGCTTTAGTAGAGGCACATGCCTCTACCTCCTGGAACCTGAGGAAAAATAAATATTAGAGGGTATCCCCCAACAGGAAGATTTTTCTCACCTATGCACAAGAGCAGAGGTTATTGGCTCCCCTCTGCTGTGTCATTCTTTATTTTAGCAATAAAGAAAAGATTAGTACTGATCAGCTGTGCAAAACTTAGGCAGTTTTGCAACCTCTCCAGGCAGAAAGCCATCAAATGAGTTCTAGCACAAGCTGGTAGCTGTCAACTGCACCTGGACCTATACCTTATGGGCACAGCCACAGCACTTTCCTATGCTATTTTCTCCTCTCATTTTTCACTGAAAGTTAACTAGCCTTTGTGACCAAACAGCCAAAATTCTAGTGGGCAACCGACCATGAAATAAAAAACTCAGCCGCTGCTAACACTAGCTGGTTCCCAAAACACAGTAAGAGGGAGGTGAAAGGAAAAACATTAATCAAGTGTGATAGCAGAACCTGCCTTCAGCCGCCAAGCCAAGCAGCAGGCTGAGGTTCCTGCATTCACTCACTTAAGGAGGCAACAGCTCGCAGATGATATTTCAGCTTTAGCCAGGAAAAAAAAAAAAAGGTAATTGTTCCACTGGCTCAGGGACTGGACTGACAATAGCACTAATAATTTCACAGCAGCACTAGTAATAATATAAATCTTAGATCTAGTGACTTTGCTGGACTGGGTTCAAAAGCCAAGAAGTATGATACAAGAAAAGTCCCATTCCCTTCCCCTTTGCAGTGTCCTTTCACATATTTGAAGACTGTTATAATACTTCTCTTCAGTCTTCTCGAAGCTAAACAAGCCTATTCCACTCAGTCTTTCATCACAGATTGTACTTTTGAGACTTTTGGTCTTTCTTACTGTATTCAAATTGACTGTCATTCTAAAAATTAATCTTAGTCGAAGGAAAATTTGCAACTGATATATCATTGTGCTGCACTAATACAGCAACAGCCTTAAGCAATCTCTGATTTTACTGCCAAACAAGCTTTGTAGAAATCAAAACCATCCTGCAAAACAGACCTTCCTGGATTTTGTAAAAGCAACTCCATGATCCTGCACTGCTGTAGCACCAAATCAAGGCTTTCTAGCAAAGGACTTTCAGTGGAAGAGAAAGAGATACAATGATCTAATGCTTTAAATATGCTGCACATGAAAATGTTCCAAATGTATTTTAACCCAGGAAAACGTGATCAGGAATCTATCACCATAAGAGACTGGAGAGGTGTTAAAAGAGAAAGTAAATAAAAGGAAATAAGGTGACAAAGTCAGTGCATTGTGCTGATGCAGGAACTGCTCAGGGACTTTGCTTGTTTACAATGGACAATTTCTCACCATGTTGTTTACTGGACCCACTACATCAACCTACTCACCCTAGGAGAGAAGCAGCAGGCATATATTACTGAGAAAAATGCGTGGCTACTGATATTTCATGGCTTAATCTGTATTGCAGAATATATTGAGTTTAATTACTAGGAATATACATTTAGTTTTGAAGTTGCATATACACAGAACTCCTCACATAACTACCTGACAGTCAGACAGACACACTGGCTATCTACTTCTACAAAATGAAATTAAAAACCAAAAACAAACAAACAAACAAAAAAATTCTGGCAGCTGCTGCAAACTGCATCTTTATTCAGGATCTTCCAAGATGGCTCTGAAGCAGGGAATTTATAATTACTTAGATTTTTCTTGTTACATCCTGTAATCGAGAAACACTCACTAAATCTGTAACTTCCTTTCAGTTTGTTAGGAAACAACCAGTATTCTCTTCTCAGAAACCTCAAAGTATTTAATCACAGGAGAGATCTGTATTTTAAAGTATGACTAGCTTTGAGGGCAGGCTAGATTGTGCAGAAGAATCTTATTTACACCACTATTTGACTGGTTCCTAATTTTTTTTTTAGGTTAATAAAAATGTGCCTTTGAAGGAATCCTTATATTTTGTTCATTCTAGCAAAACTTG
>NW_010301350.1:68603-73221 GCF_000700745.2 Antrostomus carolinensis | reverse complement strand
TGCTGAACTGAACAAACACATAGCAAATAGCCCTTTCTTAGGGTGGTTAGAAGGAAAAATACCTTGTGGCTGTAGGAGATACCATGGAGATTGCTATTCTGTGTTTTCATTAGTGTCTTGACTGAAAAGGTAGCAAAGACACCTTCCAAATGGTAACAAGCTGCCACGTGTTGCAAGAACCACCATGGAAACAGACAAACTTCAAAATGGGCTTGAAAAATCTCAGGACAGGTAGGATGCAATTCAGAAATGGAAAGTTTGAAGTACTACACTCGGGAAGAATTAACTGCACAAATACACAGTGGGAAGAAATTCTGAAGAACAAAACCTGGGAGCACAGGAAACCACAAACAGAACATGAAGCAAACCATTCCCATGACAAAGAGCCCCAGAACTGTTTCAAGTTCATCCTCAACAGTGTGGATAATCTTAAACCGCCACCATTTGTCTTAAAACTGCATGGTGACACAGGGTTCCAGATAGACCTGCGATAGTTCAGGTAATTTAAAAGGGAAGAAGAAACTGAAATCCACATATTTCTTAAAAAACAAACAAACAAAAACAAAAAAAACCCCCACCAACCCATAAAGTGTCATTTTAGGTTCAATAGGAGTAAAATTACATGCCAGCTTGTGCATGAACCACTTTTCTCCCTTTTCAGCTTATCAGCTTATTTCTGAGAAGCCAATGTATTATATTAAAAACTTAAGAGCACAGGACCCTCACAGCACAACTGCCAAACTCTTCAAAGAATATGAGACTCACATTTGTGCAATAACAGTATAAAAAGATGTAGTGGATGCAGCTGCGAATTTCTCTAGTGTTAAGTACATGTCCTTGCGAAGTCACTTAAAACCCACTTTTTAAAAATTAAATAGGTCTCATTTAATTGACTACCAATAGGCTGAGGGCAGTGTTACCCGCATTGACATTTTTTCTTAGTCAATCAGACATAAAAGTGTCTGAAAATATTCAAGTAAAAAAAAAATCCTTTTTGTATGTCAAGAACAATACATGAAAAAATAATGCTCTTCTGGTATTGGCATAGTCTCTCACCCCTTGAAACAACTGTACTTAATTGTTTTACTTGTCATATCTGAAGTCTAAATTTCCCAAGAGATTAGGGTGACAAGAGAAAAGAAGATCTTCACATGAAATTTGTGCAATTGAATATATTCATTTCAGAAGTGTTCTCTTCAGACAAAACTGATAAGATGTTATTTAAATTAACTCAAATATTTATACCTTATTTGATGAGCAAGGAAGGGAATCAAATTTGAAATAATCTTCCATCTTTTCTATTCCATTTATTGTAAGCTACTGAAATGCATCTTTTATTCTTTCCCTTTAGCATAACTCAGTTTCTGTAGTTTCTAACTTTAATCATATCTTTAAACTCCTTACCACAGACCTATATGATTAAACATACCTCTGATGTTGGAAGACACCCTCTATCTACCACCTTCTTCAATTCCAATAAGGGTTACAGGTCAGAGGGAAAGCAAGCCTGCAGCTTTAAATATCCTCCAGTGTCAAAAGGCTACTATTGAAGTGCCTTCAGTTCTGCATAATGTGAAAAAAAAAATAGCAGGACAAGCGAAACCAAGGAATAACAGAGGAAATGGCCATTCAGCGTGTTGTCACTTGCTGCAAAGTTCAGAAGCTGCATCCAAACAGATTAATCAATACAATCTAGTAGCTCCTCTACCAATAATGCTACTTCATCACTTGTGGCTGGATTCCACTGCTAACAGCAAGTGGGGGCAGCTGGCTTGAATCTCTTGGGCATGGCTTCACCTTTTATTTAAGAGGGGTGTGAAAAAGTCCTCAAGGATCTTTGGGGGAGCAGATGAAATAATGAGGTTCTTAAGACCATAAAACAAGATTTTTGTCCTCAGTCAACATTATGCAAGACTGAAAGATCTAGGCGAAAGGATAGCAAGATAGATATGTCCTTGGTCTATCGGACGCACAGGGTATCACGGCAGAGCAATAAGAGACAGGTTTGGTGCCTGGCAACAGCAGTATTTCAACTAGCCTGAACAACTTGTCCATCTTAGCTCCCTCTCTGCTCTGCCAGTCAACCTGTTTGAGCAACCAAGCAATGAACTTCAAGTGCCCAAATGGATCTGACAGCACAATGGAAGAAGCACTGTATGGACATGAACGGGAAGCCAGGAGCAGTTGATTAAGTTGACAGCAGCCCTTAACAGAATGACACTTAAAATACCACAAGGATAAGAAAGTCTGACACGGCCACACAAATACAGGTACTGCAACCTAGATCCCAGTCTTACAACACATCAGATCCAGCAGCGAACCCAACTTAGCAAGTCCCTGTCCCTCCAGCAGCTGTTTGCTTGTCCCTCAAGTGTGCCTATTAAACTGTTTCTATGTTGAACTGAAAATTGGTTTAACAAAAGCAACTGGAGTAAAAATAATACTTGAAAGAAAAGGATGCCAAAAAGCTATGCAAGACCTCAAGTAAAACTCAGTGTGAAAATGTTTCCTATAGAACCTTATATCAAAATAGCTAAACTAGTTGTAATTCATATTTTGTTCTGTGTGGTACAAATCTGTGCAATGGAACATGTCTTAAATTAAAAGTTCCCAAGCATGATCTGGCTCCAGTTCTTTGTTATTATTTTGTATTTGCATAAGAGAAACTAAGGAACAGGGCCAAGCAAAATAAGGTAGCTACAATCTACCGTTTCATCATGCTCAGGAAAAGAAAAACAAGCACTGGTACATGCATTTCCAATATGCAGTCATCAAAACAAGTATTTTTCTTTTTCAGTGCTGTTTATTTGGACAGGCTTAGGAGGCTGCCCATTTCATAAAGTAGAAATGACAAGAGGAAACCAATTTTAAAGCCCTTATCCTTGGTTACCCCTGGAATATGGTATATGGTTTAAAGCAGATTATATGCACCATTCGATTAACAACTCACCACACTGCAGGACCAGCCCATGTGAGAACAATAGTCCTGATTAACACCAGAAAGAGATCATATGAGCAAGAGAGAAAGAAAGCAAAACTACATAAAGTCCACACTTAGGTTTGTAAAAAAGCACAAAGGGAAGTTATGTTCACAACTTTTTTCTGAAAGTCAGTGAGATTTCAACATCCAGCTTCCTCACTCTTTAAAAATCACCCTTTTGTATAATCTAAATTCCAACACGAATGGACACCCAAGCTGGCTTAACTCCACTAGAAACATGCTTTCTAAAGGACACTACAAGTGGTCCCATAGCCTAGACATCACACTACCATTGTGTACTTGGAGAACTTGGATCCAGTCCTCATGAGGCAGTTCTGAGATTCTATGTATTGTACATGACAATTACATAGTTACTTAAAATAATGAGAAAACTGTGAACTTTGAGAATAAATTAATCCACAAGAAGCTTCTGCTAAATACATAGTATTACCAACCACTTGAATTCTGTCCTGAAGCACTAGAAAATGCATTATAGGACAAACTTATTTTGTCAGAAATAACTAGTTGTTCATTCTTATCTCTAAGTTCTGTGAACTAGAAGATAGCTTCTTTAACACCTATTAGATGCTATTCTCACTGCATCAAAGAAGACAAATTTATTTGCTTAGATGCTGTCTTTCTTACTAGACACACAGGATGTATGTGTCACACAGGATGCCTGATAAAGAAGCCAACATACATTCCAAAAAAGCATATATAACACCATATTGACTGTGATGTCTAAATAATACTTTAGTGTTTACATAAGTGCTTAAGTACTGTTCTGAAGCCTCAGTGACATCAGGTACAGGACACTTACATACAAACTTAATAACTCTCAGATAATGTAATCTGAAATTGACAGATATTATCAAGATTGTTATCACAATTGCAGGACTCGATTGCAAACAGTAGCGAGGCACTATATGAAAGTTCCACTCCAGAAATAAAAATATTGATTAAGACTAATCTAAATTAAGGACACATAGTGCACAAGAAACTTCATCACAATGATTATTTTTGTCAACTTTTCAGCTGACTGAAATACATTTTCTACCTAGGGATCTAGCCTTTATATGCATATCCAGCAGGTTTGATTTACATGACTAATTTTTTAAATTATATTCTCTAAGTCTTATTCTTCCTAGCTTCTGATACAATTATTTTGGATAACATCTTTTTTCTGCTAAGAACACTTGTGCCTTCTGATGCTCTTAGCTGTAGAAGATCTTTTTATTTAAGAGGTTTACCATATATTGAAAAAAAAAAAAAAAAAAAAAAAGCCTGTAGCCTGCAAATGATTAAAAAGCATCCTGTAAAATTCTGTCCGCAAGGACACAAACTCCCTATAAGTTTAGTAACCATATTAATCTTATACCAACTTGAGCAGAAGATATGAGTAATCCAAGCAACTCAACTTTGGTAAATATATCAGGTTGAAGTAACAACAGAAAATACATATACCTCAGCTCTAACCAGCCAAAAACATCACATCGGTGTTATCAGCATTGCAAAACAGCAGTGTGAGCTAAAAAAACAAACAGAAAACCAAAATCAGAAATTCATGTTTAATTTTAGTTCTGCTACATGATTTACTGTGTAACCTTTAGCACTGAGCCTGTCTGTGCCTCAGCTTCC
>NW_010301350.1:65686-68593 GCF_000700745.2 Antrostomus carolinensis | reverse complement strand
TCCCTACACAGAAAAACAAGGATTTGCGCACAACTTCTCATGTTGTATCAAATTTGCTCTGCTTCCAAGCTTCTGTTAATAATAGTTCTGTGCAAGACAGAAGGAAGCCAGCTTTACTTTAAGAGCTCAGTGCAAATAAACATCATCTGCTAGCTACATAAAAAAAATTCCAGAACATCTTCAGCAAGGAAAGCATGACCTAGTACTCTGCTCAACAGCAATTCTCTGCCTGTCTGTATATAAATCTGCAACTTTTGGACATCAATTCTGATCAATCCTCACATTTTAGAGGAACACGTCATTCTTACCAGCTGAAAATCTGAAAAGAAACAAGAAAACAGAGGCTATATCCACTGACCTGAGCTTGGTTTTTTTCAACCACTTCCATGTTATCACACACTTCCACAATTCTTCAAGGGAGCCACTAACACCCCCTGTCCTTAATGCCATCTCCATCTCACCCTGTCTTGCTAGCTCAGTTTTGCAAGTCTTGCCCATCCTTGAAGAGACAACTTGTACCGCAGTTTGGGAGAAAAGAAAGGAGAGAACACTTAGGGAGAAGGCAGCAGGAGAGATGCACAGCATCACTGCTGAAGAAACCAAGAGGGCTGGAGGAGCTCACAGAGCCACTGGCATGGGAGACTGGCATACAGAATGAGGATGCACAGAAAACAAGGAGCACATATAATCCCTGGCTTGGAGATGCATATCTCATGGGCTCTTCCCTCTGCAACTTCCACATGGTAAATACAGCCCACAAGCAGATAACGTTCAAACTGCACAAAGTCACAAAGCAGAAGTGTGGGAATGCTGGGTGACAAGGAGATACCAGCTGCAGCAGCAAAGGGGTGGAAGAAGAAGGGACTGAGAGGACTTGTCAGCAAGTGAGCTTGCTGAGCTCTACACAGCCTGTCCTGCCCTACTTACCTACCTTGCTCCAGGGCTTGTACTCTTTTGGTTTCTTACATATTAAAGTTACTCTCCATTTAGCAAAACTTCCCTAATGCTGATCTGTCCTTAACAGCCTCCTGTCTCCACTCCTTCAGCTTCTATCAGCACTTAATAAGGAACATCTGGTGATTTGTATCTGACTGTTGTGACTGCCCACCTGTGACTGCCTGACACACTGTTCCCAGGGCCACCACTGTGCCCACCTGAGAGATACTTCTAAGCACCCACCATTGTTGGTGAGTTGAACAACTGTTGTGCTGCACCCACCTCATGCATATTAGTAGTATAAGTGTATTGCAATTTAAGGCATGCAAACTTGTTTTGCTCAGATTTCAGGATGCTCCAGTGTCACAGCTCTTCATGTGGCAGGTTTGCTCCTCATTTCTTACTGATAGTCACAGCTGAAAGGCTTTATTTGGTATTATAAAGCTGACTTTTTTTTCTGTTAATTTTTAAACTTCCCTCTACGCCCCCTTGCACTCCCCTCATATCAATAAACATCTGCCTTCCTTCCTGAAGGCCACCCATGCCAGTGTATTCCAGCAAGATCCTGTTACAGGTCACAGCCCAAGCTATGCACTTGCTTTACCTCCATCCAAAGGGATTTAAAGAAATTTAACCTCCAGACAATCTGGAAAATCTAAGTTGATCATTTACTGCTGTTAATCTCACAAAAGATTACACTGAGTTGATATGCACAGGTAGTTAAAGCATTTGCAAGCACAGACCTCATCTAACGCATATGCCACCTGAGCAGGATGTTTCCAACAATTTGAAGTCAGCACACACTGCTTAAACTGTTGTTTTGTCTCCTTCCCCCTCATTCTCCCTCTCCCTTCACACATATATTCCTCTGCTTTGTCTTTCTCCCAAGAGAGAGAAACAATGGGTCTAATTCCTCTCTTACTGCTATCAGTGAGCCTCAGCTCATTGTATTCAGACTGTGCAATGACAAATCTGCAAGCACTTTCTCCAATTAATCTGAAAACCAATAAAATTTTTTAAAAGGCTAGAAACAGGAATGAAGTCAAACCCAATCATTCCTGCAGAAGGCCTGGTTCAGTGGCATCAGTCAGCAATACGCTGAAAAGGGCTGGAGCACCATAAAAGGATCGTTACCTTTTATTAGTAAAAATCTAGTGTAGATGAAGGATGATCCTGGCTGTTAAGCACTCTCCTAGACAATGCATGAAAACTCTATCAATACAGAGAAGATATTGAGGTTACCAGAAGTTGAAAAGAAGTCATAATAGTAATACCTTATTCCCCACTGACACTTAGCCAGAATTACACTGTGGAAGATACGGCACAGAAAAAAATTTGGACATCAGGACCCACTTTGGCAGTGACTGCCTTGGACGAGCAATCCTCACATTTTTTCTGCCATTCCTCTCTTTCTCCTCCAGTTCATCTGTGGTGAGTGGATACTTCCACCATCAGCGTAACTGTCGTTTGCTGCTCCACTCTTCTGAGATTATTTTGGTGCACCATTCATTGCTGTTTCAGTTCATCTCCCCACTTGATCTCTCTCTGAGCCCACAAACTCAGTAGCAATGTCCTACATGTTTTGTTATTTGCATTCAAGAACTATGCAAGAATGAACAAAGGCCCAGTTGATATGCATGATGGCAAGAAGTTTTGGCTCCCAAAAGCAATTGAACTGCCTATTCTGAACATGACATGGAACATTTTGGAGAATGGCACAGCCTCTCCATTGCTTTCCTAGACACTTCCAATAAAAGAAGGAAGCTGTGTAGACTTCTGTGTACAGAGCAGTTAGGCCAAAAAAGATAAGTGAGGTGCAGACAGGAAAATGGCCACATCTTCCTTGCCTGCTCGCCTGCTCCCTGATACCTTTTTCTTCCTGACTCTACCAAGTGCAGAGGCTGTTTCCACTGTTAGCAATTCCACTGCAATTAGCAGTGCTTCCTACGTCAGATGGCCCTGCTTCTCTTT
>NW_010301350.1:65199-65674 GCF_000700745.2 Antrostomus carolinensis | reverse complement strand
TCCCTTTGAGCTCTCAGACTTACAGCCCTTGTTCTACTTCCTGTTAGACAGCTTTTCCAGGCCTCACCTGCATGTCTTTTCCCTGCTGTTAGGTTCTTGCTACTCCACTCCTCTGATTTCTGACAGATGCCAGTGCTTGCACTGTAATACAGTAGGTTCATAATCATTGCAAGATCACAGTATTTTAGAGCGCAGTTAGAGGTAGAAAGGAGCTGTTTAAGGGAGCTGCTCTTGCAATTTGTAAAGAAAGAAAAAATAGGACGAATTAAGATAAAAGTTGGTGAGAGGAAAGCTGCAATAACAGCCCACTCTGTTCAGACAGTCCCAACTAGTCTCATCTGGTAACTGGAACAAACTATGCAATGTATTGTACTGCTTTACTCTCCTGTCAATGCAATCAAGCAAACAGCACCTGGCAAGGCAAAGCTGCTGTGTTTTCAAAGTATCTGCTCCTACAAATGCTTGACATTCCTGC
>NW_010301350.1:55661-65187 GCF_000700745.2 Antrostomus carolinensis | reverse complement strand
AAATTGTATCCTCTTTCAGTTACTGGAGAGCTGTTGTTAATGTCTATAGTATTTGGGAAAGGCTTACGTGCAGCAGCTGTACATAGCACTGCAACCTTACTTGTGCAATGAACTTCAAAAATGTTTGATTCGTCTTCCTAAAACTCTGGAAAAAAAAAAAAAAAGGATTTCCAACTCCTAACATAACAGTGGTGCCATCTGTTTCTAATCTCATTGTTCTGGGTACTTCTTCCTGGCCCAAAGACACAGAGGGAAGTCAGTGATTCTTTCCAGAGGGTGGAAATTAATTTGTTGGTGCTACAGGAAGCTCCACTGCTTTCCTCTGAAACACTCCACAGCTCAGGGTTATCACCTCGGCCCTGAGTGTACTCATCAGCCCTGCTTCCCACTTCTACAGAAAAAGCTGGGGTATCCCTTCTAGAAGAGGGTTTATTATTGATAAAGTTCAACTTCTTAGCTCTTTGCCATAATTACACACTACTTATCCTACAGAAATACAAATAAATCACTTAACTTACTATCCCCCGTCTTGGGTGAAAGTTCAGACGAATATCAGGTTTGTCTGCCACTTAGTGTCCAGCATTAGCCAGTGTAGAGTTAGGGAGCAGCATTCTTACACGATACAACCTGCCTGCCAGGACACACCGCCACAGATTGCTCTGCTTTTATGGTACTTCTTGGACCCATTGCTTAGCAAGGGGAGAGCACTGAGCTCCTAGCCTGTTGTGCCAGCCCTCCATCCCCAGGTTCAGCCGATACAAGGATTCCTGTCCTTTTACGATGGCGGTCCCTTGAAGCCATCACGTAGCAGTACCTACCAAGCTCTTAAAATGGGCCTTTTAGGAGTGGAGAATATTATTTTTAATCTCTAATGTTAATGCTTGCTTCTATCCAGAGGAAATCTTCTACCTCACTTTGGTGACATTATGGAAGCCAACTGATTTTGTGGAGTGCCAGAAATAAGCTTTGCATTTATGGCTTTTAAATAAAAGAAGTGATAAAATCCAAATCCTCCCCCTAATGTTTTCAAAACATATTTCACATAAAGTCATTTTCACTGTGAGTCAAACTCAGAGTAGTGTTTAAGGTGAAGTAATTTCCAGCTCCTGGGAATACTACATCACCTTTGTCAGTCTACAAAAGTTTGGGCTCTGATCAAAGCTAATGCTCTGGTTGAAAGCTCCTGCCCTCACCTCTCTATCTCCTAGCTGAGGTTCGCATTCCTTCCTGCCTGCTTAGCTATACATGCTTTGCACTCAGATCTGTGAAAATAATCCTGTTCAACCCACATCCCCTTCGCCACTCACACACAGTATTATAAAGATTCGTGCCAACCTGGGTAGCCCTCACAGAACCAAGTGACTGAAGGAAGAGCCACAGGCGTAGTTGGGCACATGGCAGTTTTCAGGAGAATCAATAAGAAACACCTTCTCCACATCAACATACAAGGTATTTATACTCATGCAGATCATACTTAGAGGGCAATTCCCAAGACAAGGCAACCTGAGTATATCTAACTCCTTACGGCAACCAGAGGAGGGGGGTTCCAGCATTCTCATACCATTCTCAGTCATCTGATCTTCCTTTTTGCCTTGTGTGGCCTTTCAATAAGCCAATTCACTTTACTAAGGAGGCAGAAAACTAATCTAAAAAATAAAATAGAAAAGTAGATTTTTTTTTCTGCTGCTTCAGTGAGTTCAATTGGCAGAAAGGCAGCTAAGCACTAGAGTCCACATAAGGGAGGAAGCAGTGTCACATAGCCAGGAGTAGGAGAGAGAAAATCAGCAGACTTTTGGAAGCAGTATGCCATGTATTACTCCTTCAAAATACCTGTTTGCACTCTTAACATAACAAAAAATGTTCAGACTTTAGGTGTTTGATAACAAGCCATGATCTTTGCTTTGGAATTTGAAATTTGGTTAAACCTAGCTCGTTACACTCCTAAAACATTTGAATCTTCAATGAATTTTTAAAGTCTAATTATACTAAAATGAAATTATTCCTATGTTTCTGTTTTAGACATATCTACTGAGATTATTAAAGAAGGCCCATTAGCTTTGCTTCATTTCTTTTTACTTTTTAATTACACTAATGGATGAAATTCTAGCTAGTGAGTCAGAGTGTTTTTAGTGCAAGGGTGGCGAGCTCTCGAGCTGAGTACAGCATGTCAAGTAGTTCATCCAGGCCACAGCTCAGTCTTAACACCATCTTCCAGAGCATCCCTGAAATGTGGACAGGCAGCAAGCCACAAACCAGGTGATTACTTGGGCAGCCTGCACCAACCATTTCTTCTAAAGGCCTCACAGCCCTTCCACCACTTGCCTTCATCTCATCTATAGCCTAAAGGCAAGTCCCACCACCATAGGAAAGATGCAATGCAGGACTGCGTACACGTCTGCCAGGATAGATGTGCAACCTCTCGCCTTATGACACACTGTGCAGTGATCACAGGACAGAGTAAAACCTGGATTAACCACATAACAGGACACATACGCAGCCTCCAGTGACTCATTTCGCATGTACCTGGACATGTGGCAGCTAGATGACAGGGCAGGTAGATTTTGAAAACATGGCGACTTATCTGACAAGGGAAGGGCCACATCTTTCCTTATCACATAGCTATCAGAAGCTATGCGACTGCTCAGGCATTGCTGAAAGCACAGGCATTGCTGCCTCTGAGCAATTCTGGTTATGGGGAATGCACTGCTGCTTCTGCAAGCACATCATTTTTCTCTTTTGCTGTTTTGCAGATGTTCTCTATTACAGGGTAGAGTGGTCTGTATCTCCAAGATAACAAGCTAGTCCATTTTATTACACATTCATGAGGTTCAGTACAAGGTTTCCTTTTATTTTCAACCACTTGACTGATAGTGAACATTCCTCACATAGTCAGGCAGAATACCTGGGGGACATCCTAAGACTCTGTTCATTCCTACAAGCTGCTTATAAAATGATAATGGATTTCCAATGAAGAAGAAAATACTGAAATAATAGCTAAAGAAAGAAATGTTATTGTCTTCCACTGAGTACTTATTTATTTGTTTACCTGCTTTTCTGAAGTATGGTCTTTGTTCATGGTCTTTTTTAAAGGAAAGGTCTTTCTTAAACCATGGAAAGATACAGGAACAGTAAGGATCACACATCAGTGACAGGAAGGGCAATAAAGCAGTAACCAGCCCTGCTAAGGATACAGGTATTTGTCTTTTGCAAATGTAATGTGGCATCTGGCATGAAAAAATATTGATAGGGTAAATTCCCACCTAAAAGTTCAATGGTTGGAAAACAATTACAGAGGAAGCACCTTCTAAGCAAATTATTAAACTCCTCCCAGTGCAGGGACTACAGTGGAAGATAACAGAGGTAATTCTGTATTTGGTATTGCTTTATTGAAGCAGATCTGGCTCTAAGTTTTCTCATTGTTATGATGAAAAGTTATGCCTTGGAAGTATGTTTTAACCTATATCCTATATCCAAAGTTGTATCCAAACATTGGCCTGAAATGCAGTACAGGTGACAAACAGGTGACATAAAAGTGAAAGGTAGGGTTTTTTCCTTCAGGACAGAATGTTGTTTTGATATCTCACTTAGGCTCCTCCACCCACAGCAAGATGCTGCTGTTAACATTCCTAGTTACAACTAGGAAACAACTATCCTCCTTATGCAAACCAGTAATTTTCAACAAGAGGGCTACAGATCCCAGAAGGTTTATGGACCATTGCTGGAAGGCCTGAGGAAGGTAGCTATAAAGACAACCTATTGATAATAGTCTCAGAAACACCAACCAGGTGTCCATACCTCCACGAGAGAAAACGGCAGTGTCCATTAATCAGAAAAGAGTAAAATCCCTGAGTTTTCCCCTCATTCACTCTCCAGAGGTTTTTATACTCCACACTCACTCCTTCTCCTCCTGTCTTGGGAACTCTTACTTCTGTGGCTCAGTCCCTTGTCTCTGATCAGCCTCTTAAAAATAATTCCCTTCTACATACAAATCCCTCCCCTCTCCTTTAAAAATACAAAACTTTTAACAATTAACTACTTAAAAAATTCTCTATACCTTTCTGCCCTGAGCAGACACAGTGTTGGCCATTCTATTATAGCAATTTAGTACAACTTTGATTTGTGTTTCACTTGTACATTTAAAAATAAAGCATGACATTTTATCTATTACCTGTAATTTCTTAATGACTTTCCCTCAGGTGTTTCTCTTCTAAAACACAATTATAAGCACTGAAGTGACTCTATAAAATGGCATGCACACCTGATTACTCTGCTTGTCTGCTTCCAGGGTGTTCAGGGGCTATTTTCTAACTTAATTGCCATCAGCAAAGCATTGCTTTTGGTGGGATGGGAGAGATGAATCAGCTGGAGGGGAGATAACTTACTTGTAGTCTTCTGCCTGCCCTAACAGGTCAACTGCCACAATGCTGACCACAGGACTTACAGTTCCTGACAGTGACCAGGCTGGACCTAACCTCCACAAGAACAGGCTGAGAGACATGGCTGACCCTCCCACTGCATTAAGTTAAAGGATAAAGCCACCAGCTGGTATCTCACCACAGGCAGGAATATATTGTCCACTGGAATGTGACTTGGGAATGTGCTGAGGAAAAACACGCTTTCTTCAGGTGCTGAGCAGAACTACGATACATATTCATGCACCAACCCAGCCACATGTGGCACATCAGGTCAAAAGGGTCACCGATAACAATAGCACACAGACAATCCAGATCTCCAGAGAAACATGGGAGCAAATACTCCTCCTCTACTGGCAATTGTCCACCCTTAAAAACCCAGCTTGGAATGGTCCTATAAGAATATTGCTTAATTTTGTATGGCCCAGGTTGAATTTGCTGGATTAGAAACAGATATAGTAGTCATTAAGCTGGGTAAATTTAACACATTTAACGTAAGAATAACAGCTATAAATACATAAAACTCTGATGACAGGTGCAGTCACTTTTCTGAGTATATTTATATTTAAAAATACACTTGCAAAATAAAAGCAGAGACTCAAGTAATTATTTTTTGTTCTAATCCTCAGGCAGCAGTAGCATCACAGCACATATTATAGGGTATGGCCTGGTTATCACAAAACTCTGAAGCCAAAACATTAAGCTCATTTTTCTAAGTATTTGTCAAGCTCCAAAAGCACCTGAGTTTGTGACATGATGCTGTGCTTAGGATTGTGTATGTACACTGAGTTAAGGTCTTAAAATATATTATTACATGCCAGTTTTTTTACTTGCCTTACTCTGTTTACTATATGGATTTCCTCTGGGACAAAATCCAGACAATGTAGTGATGGAGGCTACCCTTTCTGGACACTCTTTTTTCCCTCTATACCATTTGTTGCAAAAAATTGGCAAGTGATTAAAGGTGAACTGGAAGAAAACAGAAGGTATTGCAACAAAAGCAAATGAATGTGGCTTTTTCCCATGGAGTTCTGCAGTACCAGCCAAGCCACTTAAATCCCACTTTTCACTAGTTTTTAGCAAATGCATATTCCTCATCTTCCCCTATGTGGCTTGTGATTCTGGGTTCTAATTTGTAGCAGAGCTGAAGAGTCAGCTTGCAGCTGATCTATGTGGATGTTTTACTTTGAGTATCTGCAGTACTAAACATTGAGTACTCTGAAATACCAGCTCCTGGGCATGTCAGTTATAAATTAGTGTGGATAACAAAAAGAAAGTACAAAAGCTCCAGCATGTCACAGGAGTATCACGGAATAAATTCAATAGGGATGTGCAAGAGAAAAAAAGTGCATCAGGAAATTAATCACTCTGAATGTTTTGACAGACAGCAAGTACGATGATGAGGACTAACCACACACAGGACTGCATCAGCAAGAGCAAAGCCAGCAGGATGAGGGAAGTGATTATTCCCCTGCACTTGGTACCAGGATGGTACTAGTATTTAAAATACTGTGTTTAGCTTTATGCCACCAGTACAAGGGATAGATTGACAAACTAGAGGGTCCTGTGGAGCACCACTAAAGTGGTTTGTTTAACATGAAGTACAGGGAAAGGCTGAGACGATTGAGTTTGTTCTCTGAGAAAAAGCCAAGCAGACTCAGAAAAGGTGGAGTAATGTTCTTCCTACAAGTGTGCAGCAAAAGGAAAAGAAGTGGCAGCCACAAATTGTACCAATTAACTGTTTGTGGTCAGTTTCAGTTTTTAACACATAGACTTTGCTAAAAATGCTTGCTAAAAATTCCACCCTTATGCATGTAGTAGTTGTGAGCCACCTGCAAACAAGTAGCAGAGCTTGCTTTCCAACATTGTACAGCCACTCTGCTATCAAATCTTTGTAAAAATCCTTTTTAAAAGTACACATTTAAAGACAGGCATTTTACTCTAGTATGTGTACAAATTATATGATCTGATATTTCCAATATGATAATTGCTTGTTTCTTGGGTTTGCATTTTGTCTGTATGTAACTTCTTTGTATCTTACCAGGAACCTTAAATTAACTGTTGGTAGCTTTAGGAAGCCTGAGCATGCAGGAAAAGAAAGGTGTGCATACAGAGACTTATGTGAAATTCACAGGCTTTGGTTAAACAAAGACCATACATGAAATGCAAAGATCCTTACAGACTGCATAGCCATAATGTTTTAAGCATTTCCTTCCAGAAACTTTGTTGAAAAATAAACACATATACCCCCACACAGTGTCCTTAAAAACATTGAGTTAACTCTGCTTGTAATCTATTTTCTGTTGAAAAAGCACAT
Source organism: Antrostomus carolinensis (assembly GCF_000700745.2). Lineage (NCBI taxonomy): Eukaryota > Metazoa > Chordata > Aves > Caprimulgiformes > Caprimulgidae > Antrostomus > Antrostomus carolinensis. The sequence goes on along the minus strand of NW_010301350.1, from coordinate 58,458 downwards.
TACAGAGAATTTAAAAGTTTTCTTATATCTCTCTGTAGTTTTGGTAGGTAAAATCTAAAAAAAACCCCAAAACCCTTCCTAAGATGCAACATAGACAAAAACAAGAACTTGTGAATAATTCTTTTGCTTTATTCTGGTAAAACCTCTAAGGCTTCACTTAATTTTTACTTCTGCTAGTTCATTACGAAAGTTTAGAAGACACTGATGTTGCTTTCTTTCATTTCAGATGTCAACAGACAAGACAGAAACTGCAAGTAAAATGCCAGGGACAGTGAACTCATTTTATAAATAAAAGTGTGAGCCTGTACAATATATAAAATACATGAGTTCATATTTGGTCAGATAATGTTCTTACACCTGTTCATTCAGGCTTTGGACCAAAGCACTTGCAGAGCTAGTGAATGATATTTGAACAGAGCTGGGTAAAAATAGATCTGTTCTTGTAACATTATCAAAAGGACCTGACCTAACAGATGACGACATCTTATGGGGTAAATAATCTAAATTGGATGTTTCCTCATGTTTAGGATTGGTTAGTATTAGTCAGTACACATAAAATAGCTGACCTCTACTACAGGACATACTGTATTTATGGACCCTCACCTACTTCTTCAGTTCTATGTCAAGTTTATACTATAGCTCTATACTCCTGGTTTATATTATACCAGAACTTTCCCTGCGGTTGTTTTATTTGCGAACTAAACCAAAAGTACAATCAACATAAGTTAAAACATTACTGCAGATCTTCGGCAGACAGCAGTCTTTAAGCTGTCTTCTCTTTTTTTGAATGTCTTCTATCTCTTATGCACGTAGCTATATAGGATGTTAAGGATAGTAATCTTTTCTTTATAGTAAGTTTTCCTCCTTTGTTACAAGGAAGACTTGATTAAAAATAATGGACACAATATCCACTGCATTTTAGCTCTATCTGTCTGCTCTGTTACTAAGGTCGCTATCAGTGAGCCCATTTAGCTTTCCCTGCATGCCTTAGGACTGTGCCCCCTCCCCAGAAACATTCACCATTAAGTGGTTCTGCCCAGCTTCTTTGCTGAAGTGGTAATTCAGTGCAACAGAGAAGACTAAACCTACTCTCCACAGTCTGAGTCACCAAGGAAGACAGCTTCGGAAACAATTTAAAACCACGCCACTGGGGATAAAAGCTGTACACATTTTTATCAAGCAGGGAGGCAGGTGAGGAGCCTGTAAGAGTATGCTTATTTCCAATTAGCAGACAGCAAAAGCACCAGTGACCGTGCTGAGACACTCTTAATTCATTTTTGATCAGCTTTTGTAGGCACTGGTGAAGTTTAGAGTGACACGCATTCATAAGGCAGTTGTGGCAATGTGCCTCATTTGCTCAAAACCCATAATATTCCCTGTTGACTCAGAGTTTACATTTTGTTTCAGCTCACTGCACGTGAGACTTAGCAACCTTGGCTTGAACCTCAGGATTTGTCTATACACAAAATACAGCATCAGTTTAATTTCAACAGTTTGTCAATCCAGTAAAATATTGGTGGAGCATGATGAGTCAAGAATAACTTCTCTGGATTGCAATGATTCTAGATTTCAGTCAGCATAACCTTTAGCAAGCCCAGGGCTTTGGTTCTGGGGCATTCACTGAGCATAATGCAGAAAGAAGGGTTTATAATTAAAAAACAGTGTTTGGGGAGATCTTCTCCAGTTTCATGACATACTTTCTATGTCATTGTTTTTGTAGTCTGTACTGTCAGTGTTTTCCATTTGTTTCTGCAGGAAGGATGGCTTTCTGCTACATTTTTAAATTTTGGCTATTTCTAAGTAGGGCAGTGAAACAATTCATTGTTATAAAGCTAAATGTTAACATCTCCCCTGCTCCTTTTCCTGCAGTTGGGATTAAAATAAAACAGTTAATGATTGGATGAGTAGCTTAGAAACTCCTGTAGAGAAATACATCCTCCCTACTGTACCCCTGCTACAACACCCTAATTAACTAGCTAATTAGTTAACATAGTAGATAACATACCAGCTGACTGTGAGACTTCCAACACAATATGGAATTTCTAGTAGTCAAAAGAAGTAGAAAAATACTGATGTCTCTGCAGAACAAGCATGCAGAAAGGGTTTCCTCCCCGCCCCCCCCCCAAAAAAAAAAGGAGGAAAAAGTTAAACAGGGAAGAATTAAAAAAAATCAGGCTTGCTAGAGCCATGTAATTAAAACATGACATACCTTCCAACATGGCAGGCATCATTCCTGTCAATTTCTTATTAAAAGTATTGATATCAAAATAAATTTGACTGTCTTTTGTGTATTTTCAGGCAGTAATGCTGCAAGAATATACCTAGAAGAATATGCCTGATAGAAATAATTCAGTGCTGGACCCAGCACAAATACCCCTTGAGGCCTTTGGCAACATCCTTGTCCATTTTCACATACGTAAAATTGAAGATAGATTTCATTCTTCTTTGCCTCACATGGCTACAGAGACTGAACAGATAGATTACTTTGCCTTCTACCAGTGTAACACAGCAAACAGGCTCCTTTCCTGGGGGTAGAAAAACTCACAGAAGGGCCTGGGGCAGAACAAGGTAGAGCACCTACAAAAATCTTTTACTCTGCACGTGTCACTGCAGGCTCCCCCAGCCAGGGAAGGAGGGCAGCTAAACATCTCCATTTGCCTCTGCTGTGGAGATAAACTAAGCGCCATGTACTGTCCTACCCTTGTGATAAGAAGTAGGGGTGAAACCAATTTTCAATCATAGAATGGTTAGGGTTGGAAGGGACCTTAAAGATCATCTAGTTCCAACCCCCCTGCCA
>NW_010301350.1:39914-55586 GCF_000700745.2 Antrostomus carolinensis | reverse complement strand
AGGGGGCAGCCACAGCTTCCTTGGGCAACCTGTTCCAGTGTCTCACCACCCTCACAGGAAAGAATTTCTTCCTAATATCTAATCTAAACCTACCCTCTTCCAGTTAAAAGCCATTTCCCCTTGTTTTGTCACTACCTGCCCTTATGAAAAGTCCCTCCCCAGCTTTCTTGTAGGACTCCTTCAGGTACTGGGAAGTGTCTATAAGGTCTCCCCGGAGCCTTCTCTTCTCCAGGCTGAACAGCCCCAACTCTCTCAGCCTGTCCTCACAGGAGAGGTGCTCCAGCCCTCGGATCATCCTCGTGGCCTCCTCTGGACTCGTTCTAACAGGTCCATGTCCTTCTTGTGTTGGGGACCCCAGAACTGGACACAGGACTCCAGGTGGGGCCTTATGAGAGCAGAGTAGAGGGGCAGAATCCCCTCCCTCGACCTGCTGGCCACGCTTCTCTTGATGCAGCCCAGGATACGGTTATTGGCCTCTGGGCTGCGAGCACACATTGCCAGCTCATGTTGAGCTTCTCGTCCACCACCACCCCCAAGTCCTTCTCTTCAGAGCTGGCCTCAATCCATTCATTGCCCAGCCTGTATTTGTACTTGGCGTTGCCCCAACCCAGATGCAGGACCTTGCATTTGGCCTTGTTGAACTCCATGAGGTTAGCACAGGCCCACCTCTCAAGCTTGTCAAGGTCCCTCTGGATGGCGTCCTGTCTTAAAGAATTTTAATTCTTTAAGATTAGTACTTCCCACCAGAGAGATCCCAAAGGCTTGCTTAATACATATTAAGTATAAATACAGATGTAAGTAATACATCATTTAAAAATAATTAGGATAATAAAGACTCCTATCCTATATGATAAAGACTCCTATCCTGTATGATAAAGAGACAGGAAAGGAGAAATCTCTTGTACTGCTTTTGTATTTGCCAGACTGGTGACAGTCACATTTTAGCTGTTTGGCTCATAGTGAGAAAGCAGTCTGTACAGTAGCATATTCATCTTGCAGATGCCTCACAAGTTTGTAACAGCAGGTAAGTACCGAATATAACAGCAACTTTACAAATCTGGCAACAGGGGAATGGAGAAGTTAAGGAATTTGGTTCTGTTTTTTCTGCAAGTCGCTGGCAGACAAGTACAGAACAAAGCTTTCCCAAAATCACTTCTGGCCCAAGGGTAAACCAGCAAGCTGCAGGCACCTGCCTTGGTATGCACAGGTTCCTTGTGGAAGTTAGATGACTTGCATATGGCCACTGATTCACCTTTAAGCAGGACTTAAAACAAAACGCACATTTTCAGTTCCACACCCTAATAAACCAGGACTGGTCAGTAAATCAAGTGTCTATCATGTTGGAGTGGTAATCCATTTCTCTTTTGAAAGGAAATGCCAAGGAAAAGTTTAGCAGAAACAGATAGATATTTGTCTTTTGGGAAGTAAACCCTAAAGAAAATGTCTTTGTTTTCCTTCATATAAAGTGTGGCTTGAAGATTTTTTTAATTTGTATCACATCAAGACTAAGTTCCATGCACAAAGCAAAAGGATGAGATTTCTGGGATTTTAACTTGTAGTCAATGCCAACTAATTGAAACAATGATAAGACTGTGTATGCATGTCCATGTCTGGCTGACCATTTAGCAAAATTTTGCTTACATATGGACCACCAACATTCTGAAAGTCAAGAAGCACTGCTCCTGCCTAGGAAACAGGGAGTAGTTCTATGCAGCAATGGGACCTTTGCTTATCTTTTAGCTCTGTGCGCACAACAGCATGATCCTTTCCACATATTGACAGGTGCAACCTTTCACATAAAGAGCTTCTCATAAGTTCAGTTTGAACTTTCACTACTCTTTTTATCAGTACAGCATTTAGGAGAAAAGTGGCTTGCTCTTCAGGAACTCAGGTGATCTTCTGCTTTCAGTTTATAACTTTAGAAGATGTGCTACAATATTACAGGCAATGTGTGTGATACTTACTGTACATCAAAGTGTTAGTCGTACAACTGGATGGGCACCATGCCAGCCAAACTCATCTGTCAGGCTGTCAACACCTTACTCTTTTTCTGTGGTGACCTATGTGGAAAATTTTCCTACAAACAGCTGTTCAGATCAGAGGCAGAAAACAGGTTGTCTTAAATTCAACTGTGCATAAAGGTTTGTGAATTTCTAGTTTCACCTGTGAGATAAACAAGAACAGATGTTCTTTTGATTTACATTTATGATTTGGTTTACATTTTCTATTTGCAGAAATTCTTCTGGATCCCCTAGCTCCATCACCAAAAAAAAGACTTTTAGTTCACTGACCTTTCTTATCTGTTGAAAAAAAAAAAATTGCAAACCCTGCAGACAGAACTGAATTTTGAATTCTCTTCCCTTCTTGTCCTTTTTTTTTCTTAAGGGTTCATCAGCAGTTGTGAAAAGATGGCCCAGAATCATGTGACAAAAGCTCAGCAATGCATATTGCCAATGTGATGAAGACTTATATTTCACAAAACTGAAGTGCTGTTTCATTATGTAAAGCAATGGCTTTTCCAACAGCACTGAAAATAAACATTCTGAAAGTGCCAGAATGACTTAGGACCCTAATCCTTTGGACTTTCAAGGAGACTTAGGCCTTAGGCTACAGGTCAGACTATTTAAACATTCCCTAACTCCTTTGCATAATTTTTCCTTCTGGACAAATCTAGGCTTTGAGATGTGCCAAAAGAAATAACTGATTGACATCTGTAGGTAGAACTTAGACCTTCTGAATAAAGCCCTAGATGGCCATGAGCAGAATTAATCATGCTGGATTATACGCCTGAAGAAAAGACCTGAGCAGCAAGACACACTTGACCTGTTTTGGATGTCACTTTTAGGATTAAATGAAACACCCTAAAAAGTATCCAATTCTCTTTCCTGAATTCAGAGGTAGCTCATTTCTAGATAACAGCTCTTCATTAAATAAATCCCCCTTTCAACTCAATTTTGGAAATAGGGTTCAAGTCCCGAAATCTTTTCGAGAATTCATCCTGTAATTTTTTTGTAGCCTAGTATAGACTCTTAACACCATGTATAGCTAAGCTGGCACACCGGAATTTTAATAAAAGCAACACCTAGATGTCATTCAGTAGTGTGTTCTTAGTTCTCCAAAAGCTTTACCCGAATTATCATTTTTTTTTCCTGCTTTATAAAGGTGAAAGCAGAGAGGTAAATATATTCTTTATACTATCTGACAGTAATATCCGGATATCTGGCTGATGAAAAAGAATTCTTCTGGGGGCAATTTAGAGCAGTGTCTTAACTTAGCCATATTTAAACACATTTTGGAAGAAGGTATTGATAGCGGAATTAACTGTGCATGCAGAGAGCCTTGGGAGACTACTGCATTCAGCTTAACAGAGCTCTAGCAGCCCTTGGGTTAGATTGCATCACATACAGTTGCTTGACTGATGATCTTCATTAACTTTTTCTTTCAAATGTGACATTTACTTTTCCTCCAAGAGACATCCTATTCATTCTTTTTTTTTTTTTTTTCAGGCACAAAGATTACACAACATTTTTAAAAACAAAAAGCACATTCAGTAGATCCTACTGCTTACTCTTCCTTGCCATTGCATGGATTCCCATGACTGTACTTGATAACAGTATTTCCAGTGCAAAGAATGCTTCTTCACAAAACATGGGGGCTGGTTTTACTTGTTTATCCTTTCTTTTACACATTTCCAGAATGTCAACTCTGACACTCCGTATTTTTGCTGAAATTCTTCTTTGTGGTCTCAAAATTATGGATTGCAAGCTTAGTCAGAGCTACAATTGAGGGTGAAGCTAATCAAATACAAATGTTTATAAACTAGAGTTTTAAATGCTACGAACAAAAATATTTTTCCACTTTTCTTCAGAGTTCATTCTATTCTATATAAACTGATTTCTATAGCTGATTCTTCAGCCATTGAAAGCTTTTCTGAGTCTTCTTGATGTAAAGGTGCAGGCCAGTGCTAGTGGGAAGAAGTTTCAGTCCTGGGTGACTTCAAGAAGTCAGTCTGCCTAGGTTTCAATTCTCCTGAGCACATGATGGGGAAGAAAACACTCTCCAGATAGTCCCTTTCATTCTTGTCCGTAGTGATCGCACAGGGAACCACTATCAAAAGGATTCATCTCAACAAACACAATGGTGTGAAATCAATTAGAAAAGCTACTGTTTCAGCATGAACCGATGTTCATATAATTAAAAAAACACAGCTCCATGAAGGGGGTGAGAATAGTGCAACCAGACTGAACCAGCTACTCATCTTACATGTGGGCCATAGAGATGAAACTACAGGAATATTGAAGAAATGTAAAAACTATACTAGAATAACTGACACTGCTTGAATCAATTAATAGTGGACCTCAGTTTTGTCACTAGCCTGTTCAAAAAGTCCTACAGAGTATGAATTTCCCAAAGGTCTAGTCTGAGAAATATAAAGAAATCTATTGTTTAGATCAAAAGTAAAACTGTCATTTGCTGTTCAAACAAAAGACCAACTTCTGGCTGCTTCTGCAACAGTTTTGCTGCTTGAAATTGCTATGAGTGCAAAATGTGGCTCTGCGTATGTAGACAATACATCTACTTACAGGCCAAGAAAGCTTTATTGTGCAGTATTTCATTATAATGAATTTTAAATCACAGGCACCTATGAGTAGTTTTGTATTTGTATACTTTGTGTTTATAAAATTGGCCAAGTTGTGGATTATACTAAATAAACAAAAAAATCCTTTCAAGTTCAACCAGAACATTTTACTTAGGCTAAAAAACAGTATTTCATTTCATCTCTAGGTTGACAGACTTTCTATTAAAATAGTAAGAAAGAGAACAATTTCCAAATGAAAATGCCATTTCAAAAACCAAATTTTAAACTTACAAAGTTAAAAAATGAAATATGCTGGCTTTCTGTGTTTTTTCTTTTTTTATGGAAAAATCTTTGAGTATATGTCCTAAAAATTCTTAGTTTCACTTCTCCTAAAGCTGCATTTTTTGGCAGTTTTGCTATTCACAAAAACCAGCCATCAGTTTGATGTTCACACTACCACTCGGAATATAATAATGGTTTCTCAGGAGCGTTCAGAACTCTGAAGTGTCACGACACTGCTTAGCGAAGTATTTGAACTTTCTTAATATTCATGTCTCTTTATGCAAACAAATTGGGGTAGTGACATTTACAAACATACCCTGGCTATAAAATTAGAGTACTTATATTTAAAGGAGTTAGATGTGTGCAACAAAGCTCCCCAGTTAATACTGAGATGTATAGCTGAATGAGGTGGAGCAGCTGCCTTAAGACGTTCCCATCCTTTCTCCCAGGTACAAAATGCTGTTGCTGCACTGCAGCTCACGTCCCATCAGTTGAACCAACACAACTGTTGCGGAGCTGTTCTGCAAACTGCATCACTCAACTGATACTGGCTAAAGATAATTATGTAATTATTTTCCTTATTTCCCTTAGTGCAAAGCAAGCAAATTAAGGAAGATGTCATCTCTGCTAGGAAGGAAAATTGGTGGGGAGAGGCAAGATTTTTCATTAGACTAAGTGCTGCTCTCAAGGAAAAGAGACAAGTTTTCAGAGACATAAATCTTTCTACAGGTCCAAAACAGAAGTAGCAAACTTAAGCTAACTACGTTTTGGAGACAGCCTCTCTGAATTTTTCTCAGTTACATTAAACTATTTTATAATATCAGAGAGAAGAGTAATGGAAACAAGCATATTAGATGGGGAATACAGCCAGAGGAGTGATGATAGGACAGCGTGGGGAGAGATGAAAGACAAGTGATGATACCTCTGTTCAAGGAAGGGAGCATTTACTCTGGTTGTTGTAGAAATGTGTGTACTAGCTTCGCATCTGTTGTTCTGACACAATTTGGTTCCGCTAGCGATACATGAGGTTTGTGGGAACACTTTTTCAGACAATGAGCTTGATCGTGAGGTTGGGGTGAGATGGGAGTTATTTGGTGCCTTGCAGTGGGTTGGGGAGATTTTCTTTCAAATTGTGATCTTGTGATAAGCAATCCAGTATAACTGCAAAGAGACTAATTAAGGCCCAACCACATCAGTCAACTTAAGAGTTCATCAGCTAAACCACAAAACCAGTACACTCTTGGCCTTTAGTAAAACAACATGATTCACTGCCTGCTAAAATTAGTCAATTACCTTGCATCGTTGATACAAACAGGCACATCTTTTGCCACCTTTCAGCAGACCTGCAGAAGCTTGTGTTTGGTCTCTAGTTTCTAACTCCTTACAGGAATGAAACACCTGGCCAGAGACAGGCCCATAGAGTAAAAGTGAGTGAGACTAATGGCGAGGCCGCTGTCACTCACATGTGTCCTTTACTTAAAGATAGTAACATCATTGCAGATTTCAACAGGAAAAAAAAAAATCAAGTATGGATGCCTTCAGCAAGACTCCAGAACAGTGCTGGCTCACTGACGTGACCACATATGGGTTCCAGTTTACATGAGATGATCTTTCAAGTACACAGAGGATCTCTTGTGTTGGGAAAAAATACACTGTTTTAGTATGCTAGACTAATTCAGGTAGGCTTTCATGAAATGCTGTGGAAACAACTGAATAGTTCTTGTTAAGAACGTTGCCTGTGCTTGTTTGAAGTACTAATTGCACAAATGTTTATGCACAACAGACAATTTGTTCAGTGTTTTCAATATCTAAGAACCATGTTAAGAATAAACACTAATGACATATTTTGCAAGATACATAATCTGTTTGTTCATGTGACTCAATATGTGACCAAAGAGGAGATTTTTATTATTTTAATACAGTCCTGTGGTGGCTATTGTTGACTTTCCAATAGGCAAATGGACAGTCCAACAGCTAAATACTTGAAGAGGTTCCATATTTAAATATCTCCAAGAGTTGTAATTTTCCAAATCCATTAGATACTATATTTGGGTTAAGGCACATAATAATCCAGGCAATATGATAGTCAAAGAAATACCTTAGTTTGTTAAAAGATAGGAGAGCAGCTGTAAAAATAACGATGTATTGTCAACATGAACTTGTATTTGGTCAATGCAAAATAAAATCCTTGCAAATGTTAACAAAACATAAATCTCAAGTACTTCTGTAGTTAAACGTCTTTCCTGTGAACCTCCTCCTCTTCCACCAAAGCAAACAACAAAAGTAGATGCAATATATTACTCACTATTTTACAATACACTTAAAAAAAAAAATTACATCTCCTCAGAAGATAGAACATTTCAAGTTAATGTTCACTTTTCAAAAACTTAGAATTTTTACAGGTAGATAAAATTACAGCTATGCTATCTCATTTTTCCACCTCCAGCCTTTAAGCCAATATCCCATATACAAGATCATCATGGCCTACCTTAGCACCCAGAAAAATGAAAACACAATAATATCTGACATAGTAAGAAAAAAACACCATGTGTGTATTATTTTTTCACATCTACCCCAAAAGATGTACTTGTAAAGAATGAGTACACTATTAGGAAATGTTACATATTATGCTTTTATTAAAAGCTGATAATGAGTTAGAGATTGTAACTCTAGTAAAATTTTTAGCCAAGTTTTACTAACCAGGATTTACATTGCTTCTTCACTTAAATAAAAATATAACACAAGCATAGCAATCCATGAAATTATAGCATGAAACAGTGCAAGAGTACCCATAAACTTGAAAATGTTTGTTTTGTTCTTTGGGAAAAAGAAGTTTATAGGAAAATCCTCCAGCTTTGTTATCAAGGAATTTGGATTGCTTTGCAGCACAGTGTCTACAACGCTGGCAGTTTTAGTGCAGCGGTACCAAAAAAAAAGCAGTGTTTGCAAAAATAAGGCCCATGTACTCAAGCTATGGGAAAGTAATGTCAGTATTACTTAAGACCTGGTCTTGTTCCTTGCTAAAGACAACCGAGTGTATTATCATTTAGGAGAAAAGCATCTTCAGTGCCTAATAAACACAGCCAGTTTCAAGAAAAATATAATAACTTTCAATTTGAGGCTGCATTTTTACCTGCTTTGTGAAAAAGGATTCATCTGGGCTATTTCTTCAGTTGCACTATGGATTTGTATTTATATCATCATACAAAAATACAAGATTTGAGCAATTATTAGGCAGAAAATTGGGAGGCTGCACTCTTCCATTTTCAGCCCAGAAGTTTCAAATCCTTTCAGAAAAGGGTGTGGTTTTTTCCTCTCACACTACAGGAAATTCAGTAATTGGCAAGCTGTTGGTACCAGCTGTCATGTTAGCTGGAAGTTTTAAAATTAGACTAGATGGAAAAAAAAACTGAGGTAAAGAAGATATCTTGAAATTGCAAAGAGAAGTGGACTCTGTGATCTATCCGATGTTAATGACTGAAGGGACCTATAATTAACAATGAGAGCACTGCAGAGGATTTGAATGTTCTGTTGCTGAGAGACATGTCACAGACACCAAGTATTAAACATGACTTTTTTAATGCTTCTGTCCTCAGTGACCCATTCAAGTGTCACTGAGGAGGGCATCTCTGAGGGTGTCCTCACCCTCATCATGTGCTCAGCCTCTCACAGAACGTACTGGCATGATTTCCTTCCTACAGCAAAGTTCTATTTGTTTTTCCAAGCTGCCTCTTCTCAGTTTGCAGTAACTGACAAGCCTTGCCCTGGGTAATTTTGTTCACTGGATATGCTCTCTCCAGGACAGTTTTCACTAGGAATCTTTCCAAGGATGTGTCACCCTGAGTCTGCCTTTTATTCAGATCTTAGGTAACTATTAAAATCCCACCACCACAGCTGCTTCTTCCTGTATCTAATTAATTAAAATTTTGCATTATATCAGAGTCCTATCGATTCAAAAGAAAAGAGAACCTGATCAACAAGTTAATCATAAAGCAGCATTCTCTTCAGGGCTATACAAGGGTAATGAGGAGTAAGATGATCAAAACTTTTAACTAAGCAAGGAGAAAAGAGTTTGAACAATCATTATGACTAGAGCACCAGTTTCAAACCCACACAAAGAAACTGGTATAAGCCTCTCCAAGAAAATCAGTGAGTGATTCAAACCTGCCTTGCAGAGAAAGATGTAAAATGCAGGATTACCCTTCCCACAAAACTGCACCATTTTAATAAACTAAGTCGGTTTTAAACTGCACCTTTCATTTAAAGGGCATTTCTATTCATGTTTTCACCCACAACCAAACCAATAGAAGAGTTTTCTGATGTCCTTTATCATTGGCCAACTGCTTTTCTGCTTATTTGTGCTGTGCAACTACCTATCTAGGACTACAGTTTAATATAATATCAATTGAACTGTCAGAACTTAAAATAAGGAATGGGAATGGCTTTTCAACCTGAATCATTTCACTGATCAGTTTACAGTCAGCCTCACATAGACTCCAACATCACAATTGAAAACAGCAGTCCAAGAATAGGAACAAGTAGTTCCCCATTTAGATGAAAGCTGAAGGTAGATAAAGATGCTACTTTTCTAGTTCTCTGGCTGCAGGGTGATGACAGAAGAGCTTCAGTGGCACAACAACTGAGCAAACACAGCTGTTCCCTCCTGCCCCTCTTCTGTTGAGCCAATGAAACTCTTTGTGTGGTGACACTGAGCAGCAAAGAGCTGATCTGCATTAGGAGTAATGCCTCCACTCAGGCCTGGTTTTTAGCACCACCAGGAAGGCTGGGCATTCCCGTAAAACTGTGTTTTCATCAGCACCCCTGTCTCATCAAATCATGTTCTCATGGTGAAGTTCTGTGTATCAATGTACTTTTATGCAAACCATGGCTGGTCATATTTCAGTGTCTGTCTTTAATGTGCATTGCAAATAATTAGAAATTATTACTGCAAACATAGCTAACTGAGGAATGACACCCTCTATCCACAAAAGAAGTTTAATATCTCCTGCACACATGCCCAGTCTTCAGCTTCCTTGTGAAATCACCAGTACAAATACTAACCATAAATGGGCTGTGGTCATGTCAGAGGTGGTAGTGAGTTTATTTAGACTCTGTCCTTGAGAACCAGATTAAAGCTACATGTTTACTTTGAGCAGCATTAAGCAGATATAAGCTAGCCAAGCATTTTAGTTTTTAGCTTAAAGTGGTGTTTGTTAACCTCAGAGTTTAATGCTTTCATCTTACTGACAATCTGCTATGTCTCCAGGACTGAAAAAGCCCTAGTTACATCCCCAGACTCCTAATTCAGTTCCGTGTACTGCAGGTAGTTTGCTTCCCCTAATTAAACAGCCATCATTTTAATGGGAAAGAAATTAAGTTTGCTGAAGTACTACAAATTTAAATCATGCAGCCAGTCCATTGGTGATGGCCCCTAGGGGCAAAGACAGATCATCAGAGATAGAACAAGATCTACATGCAGAATGTGCATAGCTGAAATCCAGCAAGGGTTGTCTGGCCAGCAGTCTGTGATGTTATCTGAAATTTGCTATTGAAATCAGAAATTAATTATTTTCTAGGCAATTATAAGATAGAGAATTACACTATAAGCAAATCTAAATTTTATTTTTCCACTGATTATCTTTGTTTATAAAGGGGGAAAATCTCCATTTACTTTACAATCTCCATTTGTTATTTCATAGTCAGCTCTACATTTCATCCAAAGTCCTACAGCTAGCTCCAAATACAGCACTTCAGGTTCTAAGCACTAAGTCTTCTCCAAACCTTTTATCTCCTGATTTCCAGACTGATACAGAAAGACAAGGCCCTTCTGGCTCATGCTGATGCCTCAGTTGCATGACACAGGAAATTCTGGCAATGGAATTCTTCTCTACCCTCTCTGACTGTCACTTGTTTTGCTCAGCACTGGAGCTCTCTCCTACTCCACATGCAATGACACAATTATTTGCACAGGGTTTCCAGAGGTGCACTAAGCTAAACTAATAGGTCCCTGAAACAATGAGCAAGAGGTCATGCTTCTGCTGTTTGTCTCCTACTAACACTGATACTCACCAGATCCTTCTTTCAGCTAATTTAATGTGCTAAAATTGCAGGGTAAAAAATAAAGTTGAATAGTTTTCTCCTGCTCTATCTAGTGAGCTAAATCATCTCACAAAAGGGTCTGACAAATATTGAAGCTGTTGTTCAGGAGGAGGAGAGAGGCAGTGCAAAGCACAGCTCAGCTCAAGGAAGAAGTGCAAAAACCTCCCCCCTTTCACAGAAGTAAACTGGTATCTTCTCCTGCCCCCTTTTTGTTTTCATTTTTTTTAACATTATCCAATTCCCTGATCCAGTTCACAATCCCCAAACAGTTGTGTTAAAAACGGAGTGAGTCACAGCCTGAGTGTAGAATTTCTTCCATTAGATTCTCTCTAAAGGCCACATGTTGTCTGAGTAGTATTTTGCTTCAGACATGTCCACTAGGTTCATTAAAATAAGATCAGTTGTTACCAGGCATGAAAGATGAGAATCGGGTCCATCCAGCTTTTATCAAGGTTCCATTATTCCTCTGCATCCTCTGCTCTACCAGAACAGGAAAAATAACATTAGGTATGATGGGCAGCTGTGGTATATTTCAAAACCACCACTGTTCTCATTTCCATTATCTTACTTACCAGATTTAGTCTCTACATAAACTACAGATAAGCTTGCATTCCTTATCATCACTGATAAATTTTCACAAGTACTCTTTACATATGTAAAAGATTTGTACTAAAACTGCTATGACAGTTCAGAATTTATCTCACAAACCATTCCAGAATAAGCCAAATCAAGCAGCAAGAAAGGACCTAATTTATCAGTAAGCTGGCTCCTATACTTGTTTAAGAGTTACTTAGCTTCAGGGATGCACGTCAGAAAAGCACTTTCAACTATCAGAAATTTATATAGCGATCGACTGCATTTCATAAGTAGTAAGATAAGTTTAATACCTTAATTTGGTTGATCGTCAAGGCTGCAGAAAAATAATGGAGCATTTACCTGACTAGGATCTTCTGTGACTACAAGAGTTCAAAAGACGACGCTCCAGCCAAAGTACAGTTGAGTTTGGGTGGCCACTCAGCTGACATTTAGGAAAATGCCTCAAAGACCAGCCACCAGGAGCCCAGCTGTACATTCTGCAAAACCTTTCTCTCCACTAGATTTATCAACCCTGTGGGCTGGCTAGACAAAGAAGGTAACTTTACACTGACATGCAGTCAAATATGAGGGTCCTGTCTGACATTTATTCATCCGTTTCCAAATGCAACAAAGAGTTTCTTTGGTGCATTTTACTTTCTTGATAAACCTTGCCCAGTGTTAGCAGAAATTTCAGGTTGCTCTGGGAAACACTGAGCACTTGCATTTCCCAGGGAGTGAAACCAGCGTCAACCCACCACAACTAGGTATATAAAGAAGCAGCCATCTTTTCTCAAAAGTCTCAATGCACTAAAAGATCATCTAATCTTTTTACTACAAAGCCAGTAATGTCATTACTTTGAAGTATTCCCACTTAAATGTTTATTGCCAGAACTGTGAAGATCTATATGAGATTAATGTTCATATGGTTTTTGGAAAGAAGAACTAATGGCCTGAGCATGAGACTGGCAAGTAGAGAGTCAAAGTTATATCTAGGTTCTATTGCTGCATTTCTCCCATTTGATTTTCTTTGACCTGTAAAACATAAGTATACTTGGATCCACAGCTAGTGTAAATCAGCTGACAAATCTGGCCCAGTATGTATCTAATAGGGACACTGTACATTCAAATGATCCTTCGCAATGCAAGCTGAGGACTGATAATACTGAATGGTTTGGCTACATACAAATTCTCAAGCAAGTCTGCTACAAATATTTCAGAAAAAGTCTAGTAAAAAGTTTGAGAAATATACTGAAAAAATTGAGAAGTAGCACTGCACACTGAGACTGAGGAAGATCTCTAGTCATCCTCAACTCTGACTGCCCAGCTCAGAGGGGACAGTGGCAGCTGTCACTCGACACAGTGATCAAAATGCAGATTGATTGTCAGACTTCATGTGACACTTACACTTTATCATTTCAGTGATTTTAATGCTCACGTATGTGGGATTTCTGAGAAGCTGAGAAAATTAACAGATATGGATTCAAACTGGGATATATATGGCTATATGCTTCCAGGACTGCTTTATCTTTCAGAGAGACAGTGCTGATCCTCCCCATTCCTGTCTTCATCCCATCCCTGCTTTGCCCTCTTTAAGCAATAAAGCCAGTCCAATAAGCCTCCTTTCTGCTAAGCACTTCTGTGAACTTTTTAATCAGACTTGCAAACATTGCTAAACATGATCCTTAGCTCTCACAAGGCTTTTCCTCGCTAAGTTACTGCCATGCAGCCAGCTGACTTGTTCTTCAGCAGAGCTGTAAAACAGTAATATTAGCCAGCAATCTTGAGAAAACAGCAGCAAACCATCCCTTCAAGCAGTCTAAAATTCTCAGTCGCAGTCACCCAGGCCAAAAAAGAGCATCACCACAAGGATATAGCTAACAAGCAGACCAACATCCATATAGTAACTGTAAGGCATGGTATCTAGAAGAAAGGAAAGAAGCACGCCTTAGGTCAGACATCTATATGCCTAACAGATCATGAAGCAAGAAAGCATTTCATAGTATTTAGTCTGGACTAGGAAAGAACATCCTTAAGAGCATATTTGCTATTTTCCACTCTTTCATTCTACGAACAGCATCCAGTGAGATGATGGAGTTAAAAAGGTACGGCTGTTGTTCTCCTCTAATACCTCTGTTTACAATATTCTGGGGCCGGCAAGCACGATGTACTGAGGGAAGAGCAGAGGCTGGATAGCAAAAAAGTTTAAGAGTTTACAGTTTCTCCCTTCCTGTGCTTGTCTATCAACAAACTCCATTTACTCATCATATAATGCTGTACCTCAGTGGTAACTCCAGAGAAAAATCATAGTTGTTCTTCACATAAATATGTTTGTTTTCTTTGGTTTATGTAGCCACTGCAATGGACCAGGCATGTACTGGATCTGTTTATCTAATTGCTATTGAAAGATTATCAATCATACATGCAAAGATTGACATACTTTTCTAGCACAGACAGGCTTCAGTTTTGCTTTGTCAGAGATCTGCAAAACTCTTGTCAAAATCATGTTACTCCTGCTTTGACTGGACATAACCATGTTTTCACAAGGGCAAAGTTTGGATAGACAAAGAGATAAAAATATAAGGTCACTTCAGTGAGGCAATCTGAGCTGGAATGTAAATTTTGAATGAACAAATCTGTAGACTTTGTACAAGGCTTTCCTCTCAGCTCTGCACAGCCCTTCCAACAGAGCATATCAGCCTGGTGACTGCAGCACAGAGTCAGCTTTTATTCTTGGCTTGGATACAGATTTGTTGTGTGACCTTGATCAAACAGTTTAACCTCTGCATTTCCTTATTTTTAAACAAGAATAATCACTATCCCTTACCTCATAGGTTTAATTCATGAATACTTGTAAAGAGCCTTGAGATTCTTGGCTCAATGTTGCTATAGAAACAAGAAGCATAACTACAATAGATTCTTGTATGATACTTTTATGACCCTAGTCACTGCAGTACTCAAGTTCTTCAGCCTTTCATTTTAATATGCAGTAGTGTTGTCATTAAGAATGAAATAGCAGCAATGTCCTATTTAATCCATTTTTGGAGCTGGGGAATTGAAGTACAGACATCAGACCCCCACAATCTTTTGAGCTCAAAATTGTGCTTTGGTTTAATTTTCAAATTCAGTCACATACATGAGGTAGATCTAGGGAAGATTGAGGAAAGAAAACTCAGACCTACATTCCCCTTAACATGGGTCCAAGTGTACACATGTACAGACTATATGGGCAGTGTGACCATGTTGCATTTAGCTGGCCATCAACATTTATCCCATCTGTCCTTCCTGCAAGAAAGCTGATAAGCACTTTTTAAGGGAGTTCAGACATCATACATTGCACATACACACTTAGCAAAACATACCTAGTGGGTGACAACATGGCTTCACAGAAATGGGTGAGGGATCAAACCAGCACTAGGTTCCTCAGTTTCACTCAGGCACAGCATAGACACAAATATGGAGGCTTCCCACTCTGCTTAAATCAGTGACATAATCCACACAGACACCAATCAGTGAAGGTGCGGTGACTAAATGACCAACTCAGAATCAAAGAAGGAAACCTGAAGCAGGTCTCCTACATCTCGCATTAGTCCTGTGCCCAATTAGTCCATCCTTCTGCTGCACATGTGGAATTTCCAGCAATGCCACTGGGAGTGCTGTACATTCAGAAAAGACCAGTAAAGCTGAGATCATCATGATCCAAGGAGATACTTCTGCATGCTGTAGGTGGTTGTACATGTCATTCATGCACCAAAGTCAGTCTGTGCAGCAACCATGGAATTCATTTTGTTTCAGAAACATGTGTGAAATAGTTGGAAATGACAGCTAAACAGAATTATTGCTTTTTGCTCTTTGATACTGTTTGAACTATAAAAAGTTCTAATTAATCCTTGTGAATTAACACATGTATTTTAATGTCACATTTGCTTTTATATGTTGACATTTGTGATAAGATTTCTATTAATAAAGTTTGTTTACTGACAGGCTTTTGCTGCTCCTTCCCTGGCCACCAGCAGTGCAGGCAGCCAGTTTAATCATAACACTGCTAGTTGTGAAGTGGTGAAGTATCAATGCTCTAAGCCTGCTTTAGGATCTACTAATAGGGTACAGGATTAAATCATCATATGGCTTAACTTGAT
>NW_010301350.1:13155-39882 GCF_000700745.2 Antrostomus carolinensis | reverse complement strand
TGTTTAAGTGTGAAATAATTTATACAGAATTTCAACTGATAATGCATATTCAGCTACTCTCTTACTGTCAAGGTGCACAAGACTGTGTCTGCTGCAACAGTAGTCACGTTTGAAGGGACAGCCTCTATCATCATGTTGTACCACAGACAGCAAGTGTTCCCTATGGCTGAGAAACAGTTTCTGAATGAAGATCATCATAAAGTACAAGATTCTGAAGTTAAACCTTGTCATATGCCTAGATATTCTCCTATCACTAAAAAGCAGCAATTTTTTAAAAAAAATATGTCCTATATTTTCTTACAATACTTTTAGAAAAGTTTTGAATTATTTAAAATTATATTTAAAAAACCCCAAACAACTGTGGATTAAACCTCCTACATAAAGACTTCATAAATATTTTTTCTACAGTGCTGTAACACAAGCATTTGACCTAATGCTCCATTTTCTTAGATTAGATCAACAAAACCTTGGCAGCAGTTTCTGGACACTAGTATAAACAGCTGGGTTCCATGTGGGCCCAAAGATACACTTTTTTAAAAAAGAGTACATTGTAGACAATTTTATTCCAGAATCTCATCAAAATTTTCATCCTGAGTATCCCACTGATGACAGAGAGTCCATACACATTAGATGAGCCTTATAAAAAGGCCTTTCTGGAGGCCCATCTTAGTTTGCTAAGGCCAGCTCTTAGTATTACTTTGTCTGTCTGCCAACACTAAGGCTTGCACAAAATTATGACCTTCAGTACCTTTGCTAAGGAGCAGTGCAAATGACATGTTAGCAGCCAACCCCTGCTGATTAGCATGAGACTTCAGTGGGTTTAGCCAGCAAGGTGCCACTCACTTGGTTAACCTATTTGGGGTATTGTTTGAGATCTCTGTGCTGTGGAATAGCACTTGCATGTATCAGCAAACATAGTGAAGTATCTGTATAGATATGTTGTATATAGAAGTCAATATTGGTCATTTTTATCAGGCAATATATCTTTGTTTTCTTTTGTGGCTTGAGTTAGACCAATCTGCAAACCTGGATTAAAAAGAATGACAAAACATTGTTCCTTTAGGTAGCTTCTGTTGATTGCTTTCCTCCCACCAAGGGAAAAGCAGGATAAAATGAGAAATCAGATCTTCCCCATTTGATCCTACATAAAAAAGGAGAAAAAGAATAAGCGAAAAGAGGCTCTGAGCTCTCCCCATTGGGATTTTGCCAGGTGTTTCTCACACATCAGCAGCTGATGAAAAGACCAATGCCCAAAAATTTCATAGCTTGGCTCCCACTACTTCCACTCATCCTGGTAAAACCTTCCTGCTACCACCACAGGGATTGCCTGTAAGTGACTGACCCTATGCTTTTAGCATGGGAGGGGACCTCCTCTTTTCCATTGTTTTTCAGGTAATTTCTGGAAAAAGCTGGGTTCTTGGTCTCTCTGTTTTGTTTTACATTTTCAAAGAACATTTTTCATACATTAATAAGGAGGCACTTGCCTTCTTTTAGGAAAGGAGAAGGAGGGTCCTGATCTGTCAGTGTTCCACTTTTGCTAATGAAACACTGCAGGTCAGTATGATACTGCTAGTTCAGAAATCAACAATATGCCAATAAGAGCTTACTGGATTGAGTCAAGGCACTATGGTGAAGTCAAGGTATAAGAGTATGAATACAAAGTTTAAAAGTCGGTGTTTCTTGCACCAGTCCAGGGCCAAAAGATTGCTACAGATCCAATGCATCTGTTTCTTACATATTTGTTCATCATATATACCAGCAAAATGTGAGTATAGCCTGCCATGGTTCTAGCTAGGAAAAGTGCAGAGGTAGAATAAGACCTTTACAGTTTGTTAATTCAGGAATTAATAGAACAGTCTTGGAGACATTGCCCTAGTCATTTGTGGAAGAGATTAAATGTATGCAGAGCAGAGTTAATGTCATGAAAAAGGATGTAAATCATCTGCTGTGCAAAGACATTTAACTGCTAGATGCAAAATAAGAAGAATCAAACTCCTCCTTCTCTGCCTGGCTCTGCCTTTTTTCTCACTGCAGAAGAAAAAGTTCTAGTATTATCATTAGCTGAGTTAGGCAGCATTAGCCACTTTAAAAAGTGCAACTAGTATATAAAACTTTAGTCCATGAAAAAGAAATTACAGAGATGTCATCCAATGAAAGCAGCTTATCTTGACCCTATAGAATAGTTACAGTATAGAATATGGCTGTTCTACTCAAATGTTTCAACCATGCCACACTGCCAGCCCCAGAGAACCTCTAGTCACTAGAGAAAGAGTTTGACCCCATATCCAGACCTTCTTTGGCCTCCAAGACTGCTAATTAGCCCATCAGTCCTGTTTACAGTATGCCAGCTGTAGGTAAGCCTAAAAGCAACAACTAATTATAGAAAGGCCCTATAAAAACTGTTAAATGCTAATGTCTCAGATGATCTCAGCTTTTAGGTGCTCCAGAAAGTAGAAGTCTCCATCTCTCCCAGCTTGCCCTGCCCTACTGCCCTTCCTTTCCTCTTCAGGCTTTCTATAGCCTAGCCTCAAGTTCACCTTTTTAAAGATTTCACAAAAGCTGCCATATTACCAAGTACTTCACTGGCAAAGCTGTAAAAGCTAGCAAAGCTGTGGTTATCTCCCGTTATACACCTAAGGTGTAACAGCAGTGCAAATAGCCAAGCTAGAGAATGCTTTAAAGACAAATGCTGTCCGTTAAAACCTGACTTATAATAAGCCAGGCTTTAAATTACTTTAGGAACAGCTGCTAAGATTTGCAATGCCTCAGCATTTCCCAACAAAGTTAGTGTGTCCGTTGGGTAGGCGAGGAAGGAAGAAGAAGGGATGGTGGAGGCAGCGCAGCACACAGCACCCTCAGGGGTAGGGAAGCTCAGTGGCTTACTAGTCCTCTCAGTGTGCAAACACCTTTTCCACTTGAGAAATTCAGAGAACATGAGCTACTCCCTGCTCTAGAACTTCTGGTCCTTAGCTGACTGACACAGCTCACGCTTTTAGTTCAGGCAAGTGGTCAGTCATCACATAAGCACTGCTGAGCATATTAATTACTGTTTACACGGTCACTGTGTCTTATTGCCCAATTATTTGATAACTGAGGGTATGGTACTGCACCAGATCCAAGTGCACAGCTCTCACTGACTCCAAGGGCTCCCTTCACACACAAGTCTGTTGGAATCTATGATTTTCATAACTTTATTTACCTGACCTGTAAATATTTTTGAGAACATAATGGTGCTTTTGAACGTTTACATATTTGCCTTTCCTATGCATTGAAGTTGTACTTACATGTGTATCTCTTGCAGAATTCATTCATGAGGAAAACCATACAAGTTTACAAGTTAATCATTTTCCTGAATGGCAAAAGCCAGGGCAGATCAGGATGTGCATCGTGTTGGCAGAGCTCAAACTAGGCTGCTTTAGTATTAATAGTAAACTTCCTAGCCTCAGAAAGACTTCTAATAGTTTTTGTAGCAGGTTAACAAGTAGCCATGGATATTTGCCATAAGTAATTGCAAAGCACAGGAAAAAAGTGTAATAGTTAAAAAAAAAGTAGCTTGGGTTTTCAATTCAATAGTCAAAGAAAGCAACCAGTGCTTTCTTTTAGCTTTCAGCTTCCAAGTAAAACAATTAGTCTGCCTTAGTAAGAAAGAGCAGGGATTTCAAGAATCCACTGATCAGCACTTTTTATATCCCAAATATTCAAAACCAACATCCAGTAAGATTTTCTTACGGCTGCTAGTTGCAGAACGTGGCAGAGTAGCTGACACTACATAGGTTCAAGCTTCAGCTCCAGGATCAATGAGAACAAAAAGGCAACACTCAGCTGCCCAGAGCAGCGTGGCAAAGTATGCTTTAGCTGCTCCACCTCACCATCTGGCAGATAAACAAAACCCACCTTGTGAACCAGAACATTGACTGGGATGACTGGCATGCTGACACATATTCTGCTACTCTGATTTTGGGGACAGCAATATTTGACAAGTGGAACATGAACACCTGAGAAAGAAACTTTTCTCAGAACACAAACTATTTTTTCCATCCACCTTAGGAAGATAAAAAGCAGTGAGGTCCTTACAATGGCTCTTCAGAGATAGCCACCCCCACACCAGCCACTGGTGATAGCCAAGAGAAAGGAATCTCTCTTCTGGGGTTATATTTCATTAGACACTACTAGTACTCTTTCATCACTCCCCCTCACTCAATTTCCTTTTGGTTATAAATTATGAGATACAGTGCATGTATAAGCTACTTAACATTCTGCCTCTCTTGTCTGCCTCTCTGACTGCCCCTCCTTCTGTCATCCACAAATTTGCTTCTTGTGGTTCCTTATAGAGTGCAAGTAGAAAGTAGGTCAGGAAAACGGGCAATGCCAGATGACTAATTTCAATTTATGGACATATTGTTGCCTCTGTAGTACCACAGCAAGTTGTTGTTAGAAATCTTTAGAAGTTTGTTTTAGCCTGAAAGGCTAACTGGCAAAGAAGGTGGCTTTCTGCAGGAATTTCATCTGGTTAAATCAACAGAGCTCTGTCCACAGAACATAGCTTCCAAACATGAACCTTCATTTTGTATAATTAATTTTTCATCTTTACCTGTTTGTAATGAAAACAGTATTAAATGCCTAAACAACTTAACAACTGGATTTTATTTTCCCTTCTCCCCTCACCTTTGCCAATCACACTTCAACCCCAAAGTTTCAATCAGTCATTTTACCTTTCAACCATAACCAGCACTAGATACACCTATGCTTCATACAGACACCTGATAGTGTCCCAACATGCCATGGGAAGTGCGCACCACACTGGGTGATGTTAATGGCAAGGAAAGGGAGTGTGATTTACAGCTCTTTTAACTGCCCTAGTAAAGCCACCACCTGTCAGTTACAGTGGCAAATAAAATACTCTGACAGAAGCATGACCAAAGTAGACCATGGTCCTTCAAACTTCAGCTGAGTTTCCAATAGTGTTCACAGTTTTAGTGAATTAATCGCAAGTAAAACAGCATCTGCTCAATTAGTTCTGTTATCTAGGATGACAGTTTTAATAGTCTGATGTCAAATCACCTGTCAGAACAACTATCTGTTGGCTCTAGATTCCTGTCACATGTGTGAAACATGGTACAGTAAATAGACATAGGCTGGTACTTTGTTAGACCATATTATTGCATAGTACAGCAGTACTATCAAGCAGTGCTTTAACTCTAGTCACAACAAAACCCTATTCAGATTTATTGTGTTAAGCAAAGGGGTAGCCATTTCCTCTTGTTCTCCACAAAAAATCACACCAGGACAGAAGTGCAGAGAAAAGAAAGCTCAGAGCGGCCATAAACATACTAGAGGTGAAATCTTAATACGACTAAAATCCATGGCAGATTTGCTACTGCATTCAATGGGATCGAAACTTAACTTTGCATGTTTGGTTTTGAGTTGCTCAGTGAAACTAATTGAACAGATAGTGGTCAGCACTCCTCCCTTCCATATGGAAGCCCCAAAGTGGTGGCAAACCAAAAAATGAGAATATAATATTAAATTGGGATCAGAAGTGGGTAGAAGTCAAAGTATACATTTCTTCAATAATCTGATCCATTCCCTTGGGAAGAAGTCCCTAGGGAACTGCTTTAACTGACAGAATACACAGCAGCCTTTAAATTGGATGAAACTTACAGGGAACAGAAAATTGGACCCTTCCCTATCTATATTTTACACATTATACCTAACGTAAAGGCTTACATTTCTCACAGCATATTTCCTGTAGATTATATTCAAAACACCTATATTTGAAAAAATTGCAAAATCTTGCCCTAAGAAATAGGATCTCTCCCTTTTTTTGAGAGGACACTGAAATTCCTGCAGTGGCTACTGCTTAGGATTTCTTACTGTAAAAAAAATACTACTTTAACTACTACGGGTGAGATCCATCTGTCTTGATGAATCTGTCTAGCCAGATGGAAGTTAGGTGTCCATTCTCACCAGCTGTACAGGAACTCTGCACTAAGAGAAGCTCAGAGACTTAAATGGGATAATTCTTCCTATGCTAAAATAGGCATCTGAGAGGAATTACACCTCTGGAGGGCAATTCAGCCCACCTGCTTTATACTATTTGCTATAAAGGCAGCACTAACTTTTATCCTCTAATTGGCCAAAATAATATGAGAAGTATCTCATCCTAATCTTTTATGTTTAAGATCCAGAGTCTTCTCCCTTAAACTTCTTCTAGAAAATATTTTCTAAGCAAATGTTGCTGTGACTAATCTCAGTAACTCTTGGATTTATGTAACTCATGGATCCAAGTAAGGCTGTGAAAATGAGTGCATTATTACCACATCTGAGAAAAACAGTTCTAATAGTGTTAAACTGCAATGAGTTTCTGTTGTAACGGCAACTTATAAATGTTCTTACTCATAAACTCATGGCACACAATAGCTTTCGCATCTTATGTTTTATCATGACACATGAATATTTCTAGTTCATTGTATCTGTGAGTGTTCAGTGTGAAAGCCTCACTAGTGCTTGAGGGTGTTCTCAAAAATTCCTCACAGCACTCAGTTCAGAAAACAAGGTTAAATGCAGAAGTCAGCAAGAGACATTCCATTTTCATAAGGTCATCCTAGCCAGTTAGTTTGGACTATTAGTCATGTGCATTCAGCAGCTATTAAGCTTTCAGTTGGTAGCTTTTCAATATGGTCCATTTAGCACTTCCTTCCTAAACACAAGTATTTTCACTGTTCCAAGGTAACAAATATTATAGTCAGATCTCTTTAGAAAGTACATTGTTAAAAATTTCAATGAGTGCCACAGGCTTACAGTTAATAGCTTATTTAATTTGCAGCAGTCACTGGTTGAATACACGTACCTCAAAACTTTGTCCCACCCTGCTCTTTCTAATCACTAATGCTAGTGGTATTGCTTTACTGATGCATTCAAAACTTAATTTTGGTGTTCATCTAGTTTTATGCAATTGGACCTTGGACTTCCTTCAATAAAATTCCAGACACAAATAATGACAAAATATATCAGCTATATTAAGTATTTCAAAGTTATAGTAAAAGACTGTAACCATGAGAGAAGCCCATTCTGTTTGGTTATACGCAGTCTAATAGGGCATGCCTACATTTCCAGCACGGCATGACTGTACTGTATGAAGGTATACTTAAACATGTAGACTGCAAGCAGTGTAGCACTGAAGCCACAGGACTTGGCACAGACTGCAAAGCCTGCCTGAAAAGCCAATTCAGAAAGTTAATCTGTGTTTAATTCTTTGCTGCTGAATCTATACTGACAGGGGTATTTGACTGATGTTAGTTAAATTAAGGCTAATTTAAATATTTCTATGTAAGATGGAGTCATAATGTGATTGCTATGTAAATATCAGGGTAGTAAGATATGGTACTTCCTTGTGGTTGCCAGAATTAAAGAAAGGTAATGTCATGAGAGAATGGGGACACAGTGAAGCTATGTGGCTTCCTTAATTTCCTGATAAAAATGGCATCCACCTACTAATACAAACTGCTTGGCATGAACTACAGTGAATGTGTACAGAAATAGATAATTTCTAAATTTCAGTCTCTACATATTTCTGAAGCAGCATCTGTGGTTAAGACAGTCCAACACACCTTATTTTCCTTTATCAGCCCAGTGTCAACTTCATGTCAACTTCACTTCCCAAATTCACCCTCCCATTTCCTCAGTCTGAAAAACAACCAAAACAGCAACTCAAAAGTTAGCAGAAGCAAGGGTGGCAATAGTGTTAATGACAGATATTTACCATCTTATCAGCTCACTTTAAGGGCTATGAAAGAGAAGCAGTACATAGAAGAGTTATTTTTCTAAAAGTTCCACTTACTAATCTTTTCCATCTGCTGCCAATTATAGCTCCCCTGACACATCCGCACTGCTGGTTGCATAAGTCACTTGGAAGATGACATCAGACCTTCAGCATCAAAAAGCAGAAGCATTAAGCAATCACTGACCACTAGGTTAAAATACATAGAAGAGGTCTCTGTTATACTGCTGCCGTTATACAGTCCTATGAATTTCTTATTTCCAAATAGAATATTCTGATACAGTTAACATCAATATACAGTGGTGAGTTATTCATCTCAGTATGGGGATTGAAAAAGAAAATAAAGATGACAAACTTGTGAATACACTGTCAATTAAAAAATGCAACTTTTGAGGCTCTTTTGCTTCTTTATTTTTTTGTCAAGTCTTTCAACTGACTCAAAAAGTGACAACCATTGACACTGCCATCAGACTTTACAGCTGAAATACTAACATCTCATATTTGAAAAAGGAACCATGGAAAAGTAACACTGAAAATACTTTTTAAAGGATTGATTAAAAAGAACTATTTCAACAGGAAGTTCACAAACAGAACTCAGAAGGAAAAGCAAGTAAAAGAGAACAGATAGAAAAAATCAGAAAGTCATGCTATATAATGTTTAGATTTAACAGTAGGTTGGCTAAATCTAGCACATACAAATCTGAATTTTACAAGCTATACGATTTGAAAAAGTCACACCCTCTCCTCCGTACCATCACGAAATGTCCTTTCGAATTAGTCCCTTCTTCACAGAAATAAATTGAAAATAAGTTTTCATGTGTATATCCAATGCTATTCTGTTGTTGCAGGAACCTAGGAAGAGCAAGCAGAAGCATACCAAATTCTTTTATCAGGCAGAATAGAGGAGTTCAAACAAGTATGTAGCAAAGCCAGTATCCTAAGTACTAGTTAGACTTTGCACTGGTTACTTGGTTCGCAAGGGTAGGAATAACTCTTGGGCCTGTCCTATACAGTGAAAACATTAGATTTAATGTCTAAAAATACAATTATAATGTTTAGGTCTAGGAAGTAGATGTAAAGTTTCCACAAAAGAGAGCTCAAATCTAAGAGCTCATACTCAGTTACTGTTTTCAAAATGCCCATAGCAAAGCCCCTGAAAGTCTGCTTGTAAGGACTTCTCTGTACTGCCACAGTAACTCAGTAGTGCACTGGCGAAGAAAAGACCTTACTTGGACATTAAGGTTTAGACTTTCTTCTATTTCCACAGCCCTAATTCCCACTGACTTCTTCTTGGAACTGGAACAGGTTCAAAGCCCCTCAAAATCAGCTGTAATAAGGCTCAGCCCTGAATGAAGTGGCTGTGTCAATTCTCTCTCTGATACTGTTGAAGTAATGTAACACCAGATGACCAAGTTACACTATTTTGAAATAAATATTGGGTGCTTTTAAGTTATTTTGTCTTTTGAGGTCCTCAATAGCAGTGGAAAGGAAAGGAAGCAGGACAGAAGACAGTGATACTGTTAAGATTAACATTCCAAAACAAAGAATTTACCCTAAAATCCCAAGACTGCTAGAGAAGTTGAGAGCTTTTAAAAATATATTTATGGCTTTGTTGACTTTTGGTTCAACTTTTCAGGTTTGCACTTTCTGTAATTACAAGTGCTTGAAACTTTCCATCTTAAATATGGGATCTAATATGTAATGCCATTCTGCTGTGCACCTGAAAGAATGAGGAAGAAGCGTTTTTGCCCAGTGTATCAGCTGGCTTGTTCTGGTGTCTGATTTGCTTTTCTCATTTCATTTTCCTTTATGTATTGGAAGTTTGGCTACAACAGAGCAGTCCAGCAGACTTGGTCTTGTCAAAAGTTGAGACCAGGATGAAAGCTTCTCAAGCACAATCCAGCAGATATTCGTTGAGTTTCTGTGGAAAAGAACAATCTCATAACATAGGATGAAGTTTACAATTTGAAGTTAGCTGGGATTTTTTTCTTAAGAACTATTTGCTGTTGCAAAGACATGGGACACTAATGATGTCCTTGATCTCTGCTACCTGTTCAGCAGTATATCATATCTGTGGGGTTTCTTTCAGCAGGTACATCTTGTGGGGAAATACAAGGGGGATTTGTTCCTTCCTCTTCTGTTGATGTCCTCCTTCATAGCTACATTTTTTCTCCTCCTGCATCCTGTGCATCCCATTTATTTGGTTTCCCATATCCCCACCCTGTACAACAAGGTAAAAGAACTTGTTTGATTCTCAGACATCTATTTTCACTTATCCAGCCCACTGTTTCCAAAACCTCAGAAATGAAGAACTACCACAACTGTCTAAGAAAACAGAAGAAAACACACAAGATGTCTTCAAGTGAAATCCAATGTTTCAGAAACTAACCAGGGCACAGCATAGCCGTTCAAATTCTGGAAACAGGTGATTAGCCAGTAGCATCTTTTCCAAAAATACCCACTATGCATCCGACAGTGTGAAGTCTACTTTCCTAATAAGCTAAAAAAAAAAAAAAACAAAAGCAAAACAAACAAACAAACAAACAAAAACCCCAGGAAGACAGGTTGAAACACTGAAAACTTTAGGCATGGTTGAATTTGACACTTTATTCTGGAACGGTTTACGGTCTAAACCATAAAGAACTCTTAACGAGGAAAAATAACTTTCAGCCAGCACAAGTCTACGTGCATTACTGCTTCACTTCCAGTCCCCCTGAGAACACCAGGGGCAAAAAGCTGGGAAAGTTAGACCAGTTCCCCCAAGCAACATAAGTCCTCTCTTGGCCTGCTGCCATTACAGTAAAAGGGAACCTATTACAACCAGTTTTAGTCAGCTATGGCAGAGACTTTTAGAGCTGAAAGAGTCATCTCAGGCCTCCTTTAAAATCAATGGAGAAAACAGGCATTTAACAAGTGATTCATCTGGTTTATTTTAGACAGTGACATTGGGATGAGAGAAATTGTGCTTCAAAATGAAAAAAACAATCCCTAGAAATGCCTATTTCCCTCCATACACAATAAATGAAGTAAGAAGAGGAACCGTCAGTATTTGGTAAGATGAATCCCTCCTAGTAAGCCTGTGATGTACACTGACTCCTCTTAGAGACTTCTTGTTATAGCTGTTACAGTTACCATTGTTTCCAGACTACTGGGCAACCAGGGTCCCTCCACAATGAGTTTTAGATGGACAGTGGAATCACAGATATTCAAAGCCATTCCAGGATTTCTAAGCTATCAGATCCTACTGCGTAGACTGACATGGATCTGGAGGGTACACCTTACAATGTAGAATACTCTACGTGTAGAATAGTCTACATGGTAAATGGGAAAGAAACAGATCAGTGAAGTTCTCTTTTCCAAATTAAGAACATAAACTTCTTCCCATTGCTTAGCCTTATAACAAAAACTGGAAGACTGAAAACTGCATGATTATATGCTGCAATTTTCAAAGAAAAATTAAAAGGATACTAAGCTGCATTCTTGATCAGAAAATCAAAATGCGAGCAACCCAGAATCCACAATACAGCATGAAAAATATTCTCTTTTATTGAAGATCTACATCATAGTCCTTGTTCCCTGTTATAGCAGTACTGAACACCAGTGGAGGAGATCTGCTATGAATCTTCCTACTCAGAAGCAGCTATAGATTCCAAGGCCAGGACTTTGCATTGCCCATATTGTAAGTCAAGCTTGACAAAGTTCTATTTGCTGAAAATCTAGCTTTATGTTATTTTGTATTAGATAGAAATTCCCCCAAATTAATTGCTAAAACAATTTCTGCATGTGTGGTAACAAAAAGCAATCACTGTCTGGTTAGTGCATACCATCACAATGCTCTTTTATGCTCCCTCGAACAATTGGTACATATGGCAGACAGAACTGGCATATCTCTGACTTCAACAGTTAGTACAAACCCCTTATTTCTCCACCTGAACAAGCCCACAAGGGGCATGACAGTGGCAGCTGCAGAAGTTATGTAGTATACAACATGTAGTGTTCACCATCAGAACCATTTCACCTGTAGAAAAACAGACTTCTCATTAGACATTGTTATTTGGTGTTCACTCATTCTGGGCATCTTGGCTCTGCTTATAGAACAAAGTCTTGCCCATCCCACAGCAGACAAGATCGAGTACAGCTTTGCTATTTTATAGGTGGCTTTGAGTACCGTGTTCAGTTTGGGGCTCCCCATCACAAGAAAGAAACTGATGTGCTGGAGTGAGTCTAGCAGAAGGCTACCAATTTGCTTGGGAGCTGAAGCACATGATATACATAGAGAGGATGGAAGAACTGGGTTTGTCCATTCTTTAGAAGAGAAGACTTAGATGAGACCTTATTGCTGTCTACAGCTACCTCATCAGAGGATACAAAGAAGATAGAGCCAGACTTCTCTGAGAAATGTCCAGCAACAGAACGACAGGCAATAGACACAAGCTGAACAGGGAATTTCCAAGTAAATATAAGAAAGCAGTCAGAAAACCGGTTGCCCAGAGAGGCTGTAGAATCTATGTCCTTGAAGGTGGTTAAGACTCAAGCCTCAAGACAGGGCCCTGTTGAACCTGTTTTGTGCAAAGGACCAGACAAGGTGACCTTCCAGAGGTTCCTTCCAAACTAAATCATTTTACAATTCTATGATGGGAATGGGAAAAGTTGTGGAGAATACTAAATACAGCCTTGAGGAAGCAGTTTCTGTGGTTTTAATGCACAACTGCCTCAGCTCTTGATGGATATTCACTCATTATTCAATATTCAAAAGTAGCCTCACCTAGTTGCATTCCAAATAATGGCACATTAATGTAGTTGGCTGTATGCATAGACACCTCAGGTTGCCCACAAACCCCATCACCCTTCACAGCAAGCGATGACACAGCTGTCCTAAGGACAAGGAACCATCTTATCTGCAGAGACATCTGAATTAGCCAGGCACATAGTCTACCCACAAAGCACTTCTGAATGAGCTTTAAAACTCTAGAACTACCCAATATTTTTCCTGCTGGAGAATCAGCTGTTTTCATGTCCCCAGATTCAGCAGTAATGATGCCCTAAAAAGTACAGAATGAATAGTTAGTGCATTTGGCTTCAAGATGAGTATTGCAGAGCATTACAGGCACAGTTACCAAGATCCTCTTACATGCTACATATATTTTGCCAATACAATTTGAAGTCATGAAGAAATATATTGCCAACAGAAGCAGCCAAATGTGAATGTATTCTGCCAAAAGAACTTGCTAGCTGCACTATGCCAACAGACTGTTTGCCAGCTAGATCTCCTCATGCAGAAAAGGCCACAGATTTCCACTGTCTTTCAGACTCTGTGTCAGATTCCAGTATTAAATGGACGGATTATCATTTTGCAACCAACGAGGTGACACTGGTTATCTTCATAACTGTTTTTAGTCACTAGTCAATACTAGTCAACCCATCAGCTTACACCATCATCCCTACTGAACCATGCAAATACAAGGCTGCAAATATGTGGGAATGCCTAATGAGAAGATGTTAAACACCATAAAGTCTGTCAGGGTTCTTATGCTGCTACAGACATTTCAGGCTTACTACTCCAGCGTGTGTACTCAGCAGACACCATCCTGAAGTAGCTTTACAGGCTGTGCGTTAGTACAAATCAAAGGGACAGATATAATGTGCTATCAAAAATGGTAAGTCATTGTTTAGGTTTCTCACTAAGATTGTGCCTTATGCAGTCCCAACAATAAAACTACCTTGCTGGAAAACTAAGTGGTGATTTAGGGTATCTGAAAGTTTTCTGAAAAAAAAAAATATTGCTGTTTACTAATTCAACGAATAAGGAACTTTGTGGGAACATACTGATTCTGATTTAACTTTTCTGGAGGGTTTGAAAGTCTATCCAAAGAAAGAGAATAACCTAAGCACAAGCTTGTGCTGAACCACGTAAAAGATTCAGATGAGGCACTGGATTTGCCATTTTTCCACAACATTTAATGTTCAACATTTATTTTATCAGAAATGTTTTCTGTCTTCAGTTTATTCTATCTTCAAGAGAAAAGCTAAACATCAGAAAGTACTTTAAATTTTTAGTTTATTAAGAAGGACTTTATTAATGAAAAGGTATGAGATAGAAGAAGATGTAGTTGCTGCCAAACCAACAAGTTAGCACAAAGAAGCTACAGCTACCCTGGAATGCTTCCTACAGAAACTATAGTACATTGATGAACCTGTAATAATTTTGGCCACACCTTCTTTAACATATTAATAGCAAGACATCTACAACAACACAAACAAAAAACCCAAACCTTCTGTCAAATGAAACACTCTAGTAGATCTTCACCCCACCCAGGAGAGGTTGCGAGAGATTAAGTACAGGATAGATGGGTAGGCAGATTAACCCAAAGGACTACAAGACAGCACTCAATACTGTGATGACATATATAGACTAAAATGTGGGCTCTGTTGAAGTAGCAGAAGAGCCAGTGCCAGCCTTGAGGTAGCAATGGGCTTTGTATGCAAAAAGAAATAAGAAACTAACAAATTAGAGATCAAATTTCTTATGCCTCTACTAGTATACAAGCAAAAATGCCAAAATTTCCATGAGGCCCACCAGAAATATTGTAATAATGTCATAGAAAATTTGACTTTGCAAGCTACATGAACAAAGTTAATCATTTGTTCTCTGTGGTAAACACTATACAGTATTTACAACTAGCATTAATACAGATTCTACTTACAGATAACTACTGGTATCCTGTAAAATTTATACTGGGCAGACCTATTCAACAGTGAAATGGTTCCATACAGCTGAGTTACAGTTAATGATCCCTACTGCAATGAACTCCACCTAGATGTTGTCTGGTCAGGAAACTAAAGCTAGGAAAGCTCTTGTCTTCCCAAATCTATTCTGATTTACATCCCATCAGTAACTAAATCAAGTTGATCAAGATCATTACGAGAAAAAAGAGACATGAAAACAACTGCTGACTCAGAGAAACTACAGGCTACTACCTCTAAGGCAACAAGATGTTTCAGGAATCCATTTTCACAATGTGGCAAAAGAAATTCTGGTCATTTTAGGAGAAAATCTGAAAGAACATATTTACAGGGTAGCTAAAAATGAGATGGATTTCCTAAGGTAGTAAGTTTGTCAAAAACAGGTGAACCTCATGATTGCCTTAAAGCCATTTAATGACTGGTGAGGAAACATGAGATGTCCATCACCAAAATGCCTAGAGAGACCATTTATGTATATTAAATTTCTGAAGGTAACAATATATTCTGTAGCCCCGAAAGATTAAGTAATTCCTGGAAAATCTATTCTAATTTTTAAAGGGGTAATTCAAACTTAATAAGGAAATATACCATTTGCCTTCTGCAGGTCTTTTTGCAAGTTACTCTTTGAGAGGCACCAGCAGAAGAAAAAAAACTTTAAGTTTCTCTCCAAGTTTAAAGTTGTAATAAAATAGCATTTTGAAGAAAGCTTTCTATTCCTATTATTCAATATCTTTCTTTTAAATGTTTGCACATTTTATTAGGCAAACACTTGCAAAGGCCCTAGGTAATTAGCAAATATGTTTATGGAAATATTATGCTTAAAATGTAAATTGAACCATGTTTATCATTTAAAGCCTTTCAGAAATCCTCTTTAACCACCTTGTTTTACATGTCAGTGAGAGTTTTGCTTTTGACTTTAAAGGTTATAGGATTGGCTGATCCTGACGTGAGTTAAGACATCCATCTCTTAAGGGATTTGTGAGAGATGCACACATACTCAGTAATACTTGCACCTTCACTGAAATAATTTTCCTTTAAAAACTAGTTACCACACAGTCATATGGAGGACATAAAAATACCATAAAAGTGATTACAAAGTAAGTCAGCCTTATGACTCTTCAAATCTTTGAGCTTTAGTGTAGTTCTGGTTGAAAAATGTAGCTGTTCGAGTTTTGTGTTGTTTAAATCAATAGAGATAGATATTCTTCCCACCTACTTATTCTTCCCACTTTAAGACTGTTGTGAGGAAGTATTTCTGATATCCACCTACACCA
This sequence comes from Antrostomus carolinensis, assembly GCF_000700745.2. Taxonomy (NCBI): domain Eukaryota; kingdom Metazoa; phylum Chordata; class Aves; order Caprimulgiformes; family Caprimulgidae; genus Antrostomus; species Antrostomus carolinensis. The sequence continues at coordinate 24,084 of NW_010301350.1, read as the reverse complement.
GAGAGAATGTGGTCTACAGCTCTTTTAAATCTCAATACTCCAAAACACATTTTCACACAATTGTTACAGACAAGTTTTTTGCAATATCTGCTGTTCACGGTTTTACCTATGCCTCCCCAACAGGTCAGTTCTGAAAATCACCGCTCTAACCAGTATTTCTAGGACACCTTCTCAGATTTTAGGATAAACGCTAAGACCACGCTCCACCCAGATCTAGCCATAGGCTAGCTGGGTAACACCTGAGTTCAACTATGAATTCAGATACTTTTGTTTATTGAGCTTATTGCTTTAAAATGGGTGGTTCAAACTAAAGAATTAACAGAATGACTCAGTAGAGTAGAATTAAATTAGATCAGTTTAAAAAAAAAAGTATTCCTGTGGTACAAAACACAAAAAATTAAACATTTTATCACTTAAATGTTAGCAATGACTAGTATACAAAATTGAAGGTAACCTATAACTGTTCTTTTGGCTGCAAGAAGTAGTTTTCCCATTATGGTCTATTAAACTCCAAATAGTAAATGTAGGATTGATGGGAGAAGGATATTTTGGAAACTTCCTGGGTTAACTTACTTTAAAGCTCCACCTCCTCTGAAATACTATTTAGAGCACAAACCAAGCACATGCAGGTTAAAATGAGATTGACACTAGTGTAGTATTACTTCAGCATGTTTTGTGGCCTGGGGGTGGGAGTATAGTGATGCTTTGGCTAAATCTTGGTGGATGTTTCCTTGAATAGTACATGCAGAAACTCTAAGTCCTACTAGCATTGTCCTGAGTAGACAGCTCTTGTTATATGAACTTTGATAATCAAAGCTAAGCTTATCTTTTGGGTAATTATATCTTTTTTTCCCCCACCCCCCTTAATTAGAGGCATTTCTGGGATAGTGATGGTGTGCTATCACTTGTCATTTATGTCTCTGGTGACTGAGACAGGCTAAGGGCCAGCTCTGGCTTAATGAATGTTTTATGTGCTATTCTGTGAGTACAGACCACAAGGTTTCTCAGAGGCTGCAGGCTTCCTCTCTCATTTCAAGCTCTTCAGGGAACGAGCACATCATAAGACATATCTGCACTACTGTCAACTAAAAGCCTGTTTAGGCCTCAAGCCATCAACTCAAGATGACATACTTTGAGTATCTGATAAGCCCAAACTGGATTCATTAGAATTTTTTTTCCACTTCTTAGAAGGAGTATCTGAGACTGGTTTTTCTTCCAACATTAAGTACCTCAGCTGGAAGGACCTATTTTTACTAAAGATAGTCTGTATGTCTGAGAACTACTAAAATTGTTTTCTAGCTTTAAAAAGAGTATCTATGTAAACTTCACTAAAATTGCATGTGTTAAAAAAAAACACTTACAAAGTCATTTGAGAAGCTGTTCTTCTTAAAATATAATGGTGTAAGCTCGAAACATTGCTCAAATTATACAGAAAGCCTGTTTTAAAATGGCATACTGCATACAGCTGTGCTTCTTTAATTTTGCTTTGGAAAGATGAACAGTGCAGTTAACACCTGTTCACGCCTTGTAGTACGGCATTTGGAACTGGCAGCACTAGGTTCTCTAAAAAGCCAAGCTCTATTTTGCTTTTTAATTAAAAGACTTTGGTAAAACTTTAAAAGTTTAAATCAGCTACTAACTTTGATCCACATCATTTCTGACAGAAAAGGATGAAATATGCTTATTGTAGAATAATTAAACTTTCTTTAATTAAGATAGTGCTTTCATTTGGTGTTCTCTTAGAATAACATCATTATTGTTTCTTCGTCATGTATGCTTAAACACTTGAACCTGAAAATCTGACTTAAGTGTCATCAGTAGATGATAGTTAATATGGGAGTACAGGACACTCATAGCCTAAGGCTGTTTTTGAACTGCCTGCAGAATCAAATATAACTCTGTATTATTAGTCCTCACTACAATCATTCCCTCTTATCATGCAATTTCTCTTCCTGTAATTTAAATATCCAGGAATCCTGTTTCCAAAAGTCAGCTTTATCCATGGGACAGATAGAGCATTCTTTTATGGTGCAAATGGCAGTACTGACAGCATGAGCTGGGAAAAGGGCATTGATTTTTTATATTTCACCACACTCAACTGCTAGACACAGACTAATACCAACAACAGTAATCAACTTCCTGTATATGCTAAAAGTAATTTGTTGTAACTGTAATATATAATTTCATTAATTAATTCCATTCTATATTAACAACTTGAAAGGCAACACCTGTTGGTATACAATCTGTTGTGCAAAGTACACTAGATAATTTGTGGAATCAGTCTGTTCAGTTCTTGTTCTGAAAAACATATGGATCTTTACTGTTATCTTTACCAGGGTTTTATTTCTGGTTGCCACATCTCTCCTACCCTCACTACTTGCCTTATGTTATTCCACTTTGCCTATGTGCTATTAACAGTAATTTCTTGGCAACTTATTTAAACTATTTGCAATCTTAACTTTAGTAAGGCCTTTGGTCTCTGTTTAACATCCTCATAGACAAGATGACAACATACGGGTTAGATGGGTGGACAGTGAGGTGGATTAAAAACAAGAATGGACAGGCCAAAAGGCATAAAGTCCAGCTGGAGGAAAGTCGCTGCTGCTTCACCTCAGGAGACAATACAGGGGCCAGTACTGTCAAAAGCCCTCATTAATGACTTGGATGAAGGGACAGAGTGCACCCTCATCAAGTTCATCGATATAAAAAACCGGATGGAGTGGCTAATACATGGGATGGGTGTATTGCTTTCCAGAGGGACCACAACAGGAAGGAGAAATGGGCAGGGAAATCCTCATGAAGTTCAACAAAGGGAAATGCAAAGTCCTGCACCTGGGCATGAATAATCCCAGGCTCCAGCACAGGCTGGGGGTCGACCAGCTGGAAAGCAGCTCTGCAGAGAAGGACCTTGAGCTCTTTGCAACCAACATGTTGACCATGATCCAGCAACGTGCCCTCGCAGCAGGGAAGGCCAAGAGCCTTCTGGACTGCATTAGGAACAGCGTTGCCAACAGGTCAAGGTAGGTAACCCTTCCTTGAATAAATACTGAATCCCCTCTATTCAGTCCTTGTGATAAACAGCTAAAGTGCTGGGTCCACTCCTGGACCCCCCAGTGCAAGAGAGAGACCTATTGGAGTGAGTTCAGCAAAGGGGCAACTTAGATGATTAAGGAGCTGGAGCATCTGACATAAGAGGCTGAGAGAACTGCAAGTGTTCAGCCTGGAGAAGAAAAGGCTCAGGAGGATCCTATCCATGTGTATAAATACCAGATAGGAGGGAACGAAGAAGAAGGAGCCAGATGCTTCTCAGTAGTACCTAGTGACAGGGTAAGAGGCAGTGGGTACAAATTAAAACACATGAAATTCCATCTGAACACAAAACCATTTTTTTTATTCTGTGAGGGTGATCAAACCACACACCAGGTTGCCAAGAGAGGTTGTGGAGTCTCCCTCTTTGGACATATTCAAAACACAGCAGGACATGGCCCTAAGCAACCTGCTCTAGCTGACCCTGCTTGAGCAGGGCTTGGACTAGACAATACCCAGAGGTTCCTTCCAACCTCAGCCATTCTGTGAATTCTAAAACAAAGATACTGCTAACATTTTTCATTAGCATTTCTCCTTATAAAACTACATGGGAACAGGATGGAAAAGAATCACCTCAATCTCTAGGTTGTCATCCTCTCAAAGTTTAAGTATTGCTTTCTTAAACCAATCAGTCCAAAATAAAGTTAGGGCTCCCATTCTCACACCTCCTACTTGAAGGTTAGGTGGTTTTGAAAACCTTTCTCTAATTTATTTTAGCCTAGTTCACACCCACATGTTCTTATCCCCACATTGTTTTTCAGACTAAGTTTATTTTCTGCTCCTGTATATTTATAGAGATGTGGCCTTATTTAGTGCATAAACCAAAACTTTTATGAGCTCTTATAAATATGCTGACCATTCCTGTTATAACCCTCATAGCTTTTCCCTGCACCTGTTCCAGTTTTAATTCATCCTTCATGAACATGGAAGAACAGAATGGTACATATTATTCCTCAAAAAAATTACATTAATGCCTTCCACTCTGTTCTGTCTCTTGTAAACATTTTCCTCATTCTTTGTAGGTAACATCATTTGATTACTCCTGCCAGACTAAATGGGAGAAATTAATACAACAGAAGACTGCTGTGGGTAACAAATGTGAGGCATCTTTCTACGTCCTCATCATAACCATAGGGTTATGTCATGCTGGCTGCAGCCATTTCATTAAGATCTTGTTTCCAGGCAAAAATCAGTTGAAGTCTTTTTATTATGGTTGTATTTCCACCATGCACATTCTCTGATGCTGCAGACTGCTTTTCTGAGGAAATCTTCAGTAGCTTCTGTAAGATGTCCTAAGAAGCAGAAAGATCTTGGCTATGAGAAGATCTGATTCAAGTCAGTCCAGCACATACCAAACTACTTGGCAGAGAGTAGGTGAGTTTGTCTTTCTTTAAACAAACAGTAAACCTGAATTTTAAATCATGCCTATGAGAAAACTTTTCAAACTCATTATCTGCTTGCACCTAGCTCTCTGTAAATACAAAAAAATCCCCAAAACAAATAAACAAAAAAACCAAACCACACCTGGGTTGAAAATTTCAGAAGTAGCAGAAGTGACTTAGATTCATCAGTCACTTATGAAAATGGGACTTTGGGACTTCAAAATTTCCATTCTAAGTAAGTTTCTAAATTAGAGAAGACACTGAAACAGAGTTTCAGCAGTGGAGCAGGCCATCTGATAAGACAAAAATAGCCATTAGCAAAGCAAATATAACTCTAAAGAGATGTAATCTCTTTAGAAGAACTTGGGAAGGTAGAAGGTGATGGAAGGAGGGGAAAAGCTAAAGCAGAGATCACTTATAACTTATGACGCTAATGAAATATGATCCCGGCATCTTGGAACTTGGGATATATTTGTTCATGAGATACAAGCTCATCATCTTCTATATAGAGTTAGGACAGCCTTGTAATATTACATTTTTCTTCCCACCTTCCCTAAAATTTTGAAGGAGAGTGAGGGAAGAGAGTTATAAAATAAAGTGGGAGAAATTACTCTCTTATACTGAGCAATCCACTGGCAGTTTTGTGCTCTTTACTCCTATTTGCAGTCACATTGTTTTCAATAAGACACTGTTTCTCTCCTGACATTTATCGTGCCATTGCAGCCTTTAATATGTGAAAGCCTATTTTCAAACCCCTATTGCTATCATTCCTCCTGTCTTCCATTTATTGGAGTAAATATACGATGTGAAGAGTGGTGGAAGGTGATATTTTTTGTTTGAAAGTAAAGTCCACAGAACTGAAATAAGCTGAAAAAACAATTCCCATTTTCTGGGGTTTTTTAACCACAATTCCATCCTCAAATATTTTGCTACTTAGAGCGATTATGTATGTTCATAGGAAGGAATCAAATCGCAATCCAGTATTAGGTAGCTAAAATTACAGAGTAAATATCAGTTCACTGAGAACTTACTTACCCACAATTCATTAGCAAATCTTATCCTCAGTATATTCACGTATATAAACTGCTACACATTCTGCTAATTCTCAGCGAAATGGATTTGCCTTCTTTCATTGGTACTGCATATGAATAGTGACTCTAAAGACAGGGACGCTTACTCTTTGCTTGAGATTACATTTTTAGAGTGTCAGTTATAAAGATACACTAAAGCAGTAGCTCCCTTTTACCTGATAATAAACATAGCCCAACAGCTGAAAAGATATATTTACTGTCTTCCACCAGAATCCTCCCAACCCCTTACTGCTAAGAAAAACAAGTGGGCCACTGCAGCGTGTCCCAGAACTATTTTGGTATTGGGGGAAGTACAAGTTCCAAAGCAGTGTGGAAAAATGCCCCGCCAGCTGCTCCCCTCTCATACAAATGTAGGCTTAAGTGTCTTCCCTGACCAACTAGTAGATGAAAGAACTTTCAAATAAGTTGCTTCTACATCATTAGTGCCGTATCCACAGAGATTTTTAGGTGTATGACAGCTCAAAGGTTCAAATGAATTGCTGGAAGCTGATCAAGTATCACACATCAGCTGACCTACAGCAACTGGCTGTGCAAATCAACAGAAAAAGTGCAGTGTAACTCACAGCAGCTCAGCTCCCTTCACTGTGGAGTACGCTCACTCAAATTACTTGTGCCTGCCACATATTAAGAGCACAGAGCACACAGACCTATTGAGGCACAGTAACTTGTTACTTCATACCAACTGGCTCTGCTCTGACTAACATTTGTATTTATAAATATAAATCTGCTTTCAAAGCTCTGGCACCTGAAAGTCATTGGTGCTTTGACTCTCACCAGTGAGGTTAGCTGAGTGCCAGACATTCTACTACTCTGCAAGCCAAAATCTTGGTTTAGCTGAGCATTTCAAGGGCCCATCTCATGCCTGCCGACCACAAGCTATCAGGCCTGCACTTTGCCTGCTGATCAACCCAATAGACAGGCTTGTAGTACAAGTGCCACATCAAGACCAGACTAAAACATTGGGCAAAACACACACTTTCACTGAGAAGCACTACCAAAGCAGAAGGTGGCACCCCCCACCTTTTACATGGCTGTCTAGAGGCTGGTGTACTTGGGGAGGAAGCAAGAGACCACTCAACTGAGGGGATTCAAACCCAGCTTCTCACATTATACTTGGAAGCATGAGGGCATTGGCCTTTTTAAAGGGTTTATAATGGAGTTCATGCTTCCAAATAAAAGCTTAAAAAGGTGAACCTCCAGTAAGTCAAAACCCTGGGAAGAAAATAGAAGTCAGATGTGTGTGGATTTTTTCGAAATCTCATGGGCTCCTCAAACTCTATTCATATATGTGGAATTAATAACAATAATAAGTGCAATAATGACAATAATAATAACTGACACAAAGTATGCTCAAACTAGTTTGGTCTGGAGATGAAAAAGACAAAGAAAATAGTTGGATGGTCTATATGAATTGCATGTAAGCACAGCTTCTTAGTGAAGCTGAGACCAAAAGCCAGACAGGCATGGTCTGGCTGCTGATGCTGCAATGTCAGTGCTTCCCTGACAAGAAAGCAGTTGTTAAGATCAAGCAAGTAGTCATTAGATGCAACATCACCTCTTTCATCTTGACTGTTTCGTTTCTTCAAATTAATCCTTTTCATTAGTATCACCTCTTTCTTAAGAATGAGTTTCAGGCTACTTGTAAGTTGCAGTCAAAGGTAGGTCTGAAGCTGACATGCCAAAACTTATCACCTACAAGCAAAGCAGCACTGCAGAGGCTCCAGTTACCACATAGTACCAGGATACTGCCCAGATTTGTACCGCTAAAGCCAAATCCAATGCTCTTGTAACTCCAGTGCTGTTTCCTAGGCTAGCTAGATCAATATTTGCAAGGCAATATCTATACGTGCTGCTGTCACACCTTTAACTGTAATGTAGATGCAGTCACAGGTAGTTGTCATTAGTGCTCTGAACTCACACAGATGCCAAAATTGGCAATTTGCCTTCTCAACTATTTCAGACACCAAATTTTTTGTGAGTAGGCTAAGTTTTATTAGAAATGATGGATCACAGTTGGAAGGACATTGCAAATGAGTAAATGATGTGAAAAAGCAGATAGACATCCCGGGAATTATATCCATCTCAGTGTAAACTGTGCCAAAGTTCCAAGACCCCTTGAAGACTGCTATTCAAAATGAAGAGGTGCTAGATATTCATTATACCACATTCTGATTGCCTAACCTAATGCTCTTATGGACTCAAATTATACTGAAATTTGAAGGGAAGCAGTCAAGCCATGAGAAACTTCTAATAGTGTGCCAAGATAAATTTTCCCTTTTGATCTTTTTCTGAAAGCAATATATTACATCATAGCAATGTGTAATTTTACTTTGCAATGCAAAGGTACACCATAACATATTACACACACATGCAGCCCCACTGAGAAATTGTTTTCAAAAAAATACTTTGGTGATCTAAGCATCCAGGAGAGAACCAAGGCTAAAAAAATGCTCAAATTTAAAATTGCCTCAGAATTTCTGTGATTTTCATCCTCTACTCAGTTTCAGCTCTGATGCTTTTACAAGCAATACTCAAGAGGCCGTGCTGTGGACAGAGAGGGAAGAAGCTACAAAATAGCACAGACACCTTCCTATCACCTAACCCTGAGCACAAATCTCACGCAGAATGGCACTGTTGAGTTACTGCCTCTGTATCACCTATCAAACATCCACATGTCTTATAATACAAATTTGTCTTAAATATATCCAGGCTGTTCTCAATGGTTTTGGTTTTTTATCTCCCAATAATGAAAGTCTATCTTCAGTTTCCACCTCAGGATCGAAAGCAAACACTGGGAGCTTCTGCTACAACTTCCATCTCCAGAATCTCTTGTGTGGGCAGCACCACAAGAAACTCTTCAACACAAACTGCAGCTCAGAAGACATTGATGGCTATGTTTGCACAATATAATGACAGTATATATAAAAACTGAGCATGTTTTATATTTAATTTCAGAGCATGTGAACTATGGGTATCCAGAAGACGGGACACAAATATCAGAGAGGAAGACAGAGTTAGTGCCTGTCACCTCCCCTTTGCAACAACTGTAGCCGCAAAACATGCTACCACACAAATTCAGGATTAAAACCTTTTTTTCTTCTTCTTTTTTTGCCTCTTTTTTTTTTATAGAGAAGTGAGGGACATTCAGATTTAATTGCACACAAACAAAACAACCCAAGAAACAAGCAGCTTTCCAAAGTATGGAATCTTTCCCTTTCTTAAATACCAATGCAAAATACATGCTACTGGTTGCAAAAAGGACTCTTTTTTAAGTTAAAAACTGAGACACAACATACATCATGCACTGAGACATCTGTGGCTGACACAGGAATCAAAATAAGGAAAGATGACACACAGAAACTAAGGAGTCTTTGCTGTGGGCTACTGTCAATGGAAAGCTCAACTTGACTGTCACAAAAAACAAGCTGTCGGCAAACTCATCACTGATGGTGGTCTGAGGGCTGACTAGCACTGTTCAAACAATGGGTAGGACCAACATGAGAATGGAAGTGGAACCCAAAACGTGCTGGTTGATCCCATCCCATCTGTAGTTCCTCCCAATAACATTGTTATGCAGCCCAGCCAGAAGTCAGACCCACATTTGCAAGTGCCCTTAAGCACCCAGTTCCTATTGATTTCAATGAAAACCAGGCTCCTAAATGCATTTGTCAGTCTCAGCTTTACTGCCTTTGCCCTCCAACAGCAGCAAGAAGCTTTTGTATTACACTTTCTGCCTCAGTATTTTTTCAGGAGAAAGGGAGAAAAAAACCATGCATGTCTTAGGCATGATTCGTGTTCATTTTGCAAGGAGATAACCACATAGTGAGTACAAAAGATATATCAAGAGGTATATAATTATGTATGGCTTTTACTAGTAAGTGACAGCACTGCTGGTCACCGATATATTATTAAAACACTTTCAGAAACTCTGACAGCATGGTCTAATATTAAGGAAATTCCTATTCTCCTTCTCTTTTTTTCAGACATCTTTGAAACTAGCTTTAAGGCTCTGCATTTGTGTCATGTTTAACAGCTATTTTATAGGCAAAATGTATTTGGGTATAGTTACCCCGGCTGTCAAGCAGTTTGATTGCACCAGTTTATAATAATATAACGGAATGTATTTAAGGTGACTCTCTTTGCAGTTATGTTCTGTTAGTGTTCAATCCCCGTTTTGAGAGGAGATGATGGAATAAAAAAGAAAAACAGCATATGACAGCTATTACCAAAATAAACACAAACCACATCTTGTTCTGAAACCATGCACGCTACTCAACTTACTTTAAGAGTAAAAAAAGAGTTAAAAAAACCCAAACAAACAAAAAACCACAACAATTCCATGTATTGCCTCCTGGGATTTTTTTTTTTTTTTTTCCTGGCAACAGGACATCCTTTTTGGTATTAAAAAGATCTGATATTCCTTTAAAAAAAAAAAAAAAAGAAAGAAAGAAAAAAAGCAACTGTACTAGAAATCATTAATGTCAAAGAAAATTGAGAATGGTAGCACATGCTGAGACTTTTCTCCAGCATATGAGCAGAAATACCTTCCAAAACCAGGTTTTATACCAAGAAACCCTGATTCAGAGTAGAAATTCCTTTTTGTTAGGGAAACAGAGAGAAATCTGCAAAAATATAACCAGTACTTATATTACTTCTAATGCTTAAAGTCTTAAATGGTTTACAGACATACACACCACCACAGATACCACTTCTTTTTTGGCATGCCACAGTGTTATCACAGATCTTCGACAGTGACAGCTGACTGATAATTGATCTCCTTTTGTATAAATGAGGCATAGCTACTTGCTCCCAAGGGCAAAGAATCAGAAGAAAAAAATCTTTCTTTCTAGGACAAGGACTTGAAAAATCAGGACTTAAAATGTCGTCTGGTCCATTCCTCTACTCCAAGGCAGGACTGTTAGGGTTTAAACCATATCTTGGCATTTTTGAGCCTGTATCTAGAATAGCCAGTACCTCATGACTAGAAGATACAAGTGCAATCAAACCTCCCACACCCTAGAAGAGGCTTCCACCTTGCAAACTAAGTATGAAAAAAAAAAATATGAAGACTGATACTCTAGGAGTTACACTTGAATTACATGGTTTGATCTGTGGGAGGTTATTATAAGATGTAGTTTTGTGCCTTGAGAGTCATGCTCTAGAATAGCCAGTACCTCATGACTAGAAGATACAAGTGCAATCAAACCTCCCACACCCTAGAAGAGGCTTCCACCTTGCAAACTAAGTATGAAAAAAAAAAATATGAAGACTGATACTCTAGGAGTTACACTTGAATTACATGGTTTGATCTGTGGGAGGTTATTATAAGATGTAGTTTTGTGCCTTGAGAGTCATGCTTTTAGTATGAA
>NW_010301350.1:0-13139 GCF_000700745.2 Antrostomus carolinensis | reverse complement strand
TGTCCACAGACCTTGCTATGGGCTTACAACAATTTGGTATACTGTAAGCACATCAGAAGAGTTAATAACAATTTTCTGATAAAACAATACAGAAAAATGTATTTTCTGCATCTATCAGAAATGTTGTACCAAAGTACAGATACCATTAAACACAGACATGTCCAGCTTGCAGATAAGCAAATATTCCTTTTCATCAATTAATAAGAGGAATTAATGCTGTTTAACCTATCAGGTGATAGAAGTGTCATCTAAGTAACTGGATGCTTTTTGTTCCACCTGAAGACAATATGATTTTCAACCTGTTTATGTACAATGTGTAGAATGATCTTCTTTTTCTTCTGAAGAGATTTATCATAGAATCGTCATAAAATGGTTAGGGTTGGAATGAGCAGGGACACCTTCCACTAGAACAAGTTGCTCAAAGCCTCATCCAACCTGGCCTTGAACACTTCCAGGGAGGGGGCAGCCACAACTTCTCTGGGCAACCTGGTCCAGTGTCTCACCACCTTTTGTACTTACAAGTCTTCTGTTCCCTTAAAAATGCATACAGAAAGTGCTGCTGCATGTATTAGCACAATACTATCAAATAAATATTTTATCCAGCACCAATAAAGGGTAAGTACAGCATGGTCATCAAATTATAAAGCTCATCAATACATATAATAAGAGATGAAGGCAGAAAGTAGATCCTACTTCCAATCTCTGGACTGCACACATAATTGATAATTAGTTGGGCTAAATATATTTAGTATGAAGGGTTAAGGCAACAGAAATATACTAAGCTACACAGCTCATCAAAATGAGCCACAGAAGAAAGAAAATAACCATCTGACCACTTCTTCATTTTTCCATCCAGAATTCAACTTCCAGTTTTCCTTCCCAAGCTCTGAAACATCTTTACACCGTCCACTAAAAACATATGTCTTTAAAGATCTCCTAAAGGGGAATGGACAGCACTATACACTTATCACCCACCCTGGAGATGAGCTGTAGTTATTAGCATAGGATTGATGCGGCTTTCATAGATGACACTTTACCATTCTGTATGCTTTCCCACAGCAGAGTAACTGAGACATAATACCAAATTTCAAGAGACTTGCTGAATATGTTTGAAGACTTAGAACCTGTGTGAAGGAAAAAACATTTGTAAATCTTTTCCAACCTGTGCATTTTTATAGGAAGTGTTCAAAGATGTATGTATTTGATGTACACCATAAGGATGAATACTCATTCAGGCTATTCAGAGAAGTTGTCTGGAACTGGAAGAAGAGCAATGAAGCATTAGAAGAACTGAAATGTAAATAAAATGCAAATGAAACATTAAAAATATAAGTAATTAGCAGCTTCCTTTTTTTGTGTGTGTGTTACTGTTGTCTGTTGGAGTACAATCAACTATGATAAAAGATAAAGTAATCTTTGAACAGACCAACCCTTCCACACGGTGAAACAGGGATAATTATCCTTCTATTAGCAATGGTTATACTTCATATGATTTCCTTACTGCCAGGATAACCTGATCAACATAGAAAGCAGCAGGCATGAAGGGAAGAAACAAAAAGCAAAAAGGAAACTGAGAAACACATAATTTTTAAAAAGCAAAGTGACTCAATGTATATTTTATGGTTTTGCCCAGTCCCAAACTTTTTACATATTTATGTCCTGTATGAAGTAGTATTTTTTCTTCTTTTTAAGAAATCAAGTTCTGAACTTCAACAACAATCAGGTCACAATGAATATCCAGCTCCCCAGGAGTCATTCCTTGTTTGCAGACCTTGCTACAGGTCTGCTCTGTTCTCCACTAGCCTTTTCTGTCCAGCTGTTGTGCCTCATTTTAGCTTTTGGGGGGGTTAACTGTCTACCTCAGCAGCCATTGCCTTCACTGCACTCATTGCTTTGATTCTGGTCCTTGGATGAGCCTTTTCTTTACAAGCTGCAGTCCTCTTCATTCTTAGCACCCCAGTGAAGACCTGCTCTTTGTTAGCACTCTGTAGGGTAATCCAGCTACCAGCTACTCCTTCTCAAATTAAGTTTTTAATTTATTTTTGTGCTCGTACATAGTGACAACTCATTCACACAAATGCTAGTTACTTCTATGCTATAACAGTCAACTGTGTCTCTCTCTGTCCTTAACAAATATGTATTGCCCCTTCTGCATACTCTGGAAGACTCACTCATTCCCTGGCACAACCCTGTATACCTACACATCCAGGCTGACTCCACACATTACACATGCTGTTTCTGAGTACATTATTATCCCCACATTCACTCAATCACACCCTCTTCTTCCTCTAGCACCGTTTAACTTTTAAAAGCACAAATTTATTACTCTCAAGGCTGCAGTTTCAAAGTTTTGTTAGATGTGAATGTTATCAAGTAAAAATCTGGAAGTTTAAAGTGTTAAGAATCCAACAGTTTCTTGTGGCTGCAGAAAGAAAAGATAAAGTGGAGTGTGCATTAGTGATCGATCTATGAAGTAGAATCATCCAATGGTTCACCTGAAAGGACAAACATGAAAGAACCTCCTGTTTGAGTTTATATTATACCCACACTTAACAGGTGCTCCACAGTATTCTTGTGTTCTTCCAATGAAATAACATCATCTAAGTAGCTGGATTCCCATCCAGCTTGTACCTTCAGGTGGCTATACAGTAGGGGAATCCTGCTGACCATGATGCAAATTTTGCTCCCAGCTTAGTGAGTCATCTTGATGTACATCAAAATCTTACTTCTATTGTCAGTTTATGCTGAACTTCAGCTGTTGAGTCATATGTTTCCACTTACTTTTCTCCTAAATATTTATTTCATAAAGCATTACTCAAAAATAAAATAGCAGAGAGGACAGTTTCTTTATATATTTTTACATTTGAAATTGCCTCTAGTATTTTAAGTCTATTCACTCAGAAATACAATGAGCTAACATACTGTACATTAAGTTAAAACTCTTAAGGTAGCAAATGCTTAATAGCAATAGACATGAAAGATCTCTTCAAATATCTGCCAAGAGAGCAATATAATGGTTTAATCTGTAGAAATACACAGTCCCTAACATAAGCACGAACTTTACAGTGCCTTTAGAAGTGAGTCTACTGAAGCAGTTTCTCTGCATGAATCAAATTGCTGTAAGAGGGAAGTTGGTAAAATAACTAATCCTACCCTAAAATAAAGTAACATCTCTGTGTAATGCATGCACATTGTATTCAAAAACTGTTTAGGATGGGAAGTGTCAGCATTAATTTTAAATTAGTAAAGTACTAGTACTACATGTTCATTCTTTGTCTTTTAGACTTAATTATACAAGAGGTCTGTACATTGAGTTCAACAGAGGACAAGTTGAGTGGCAGACATTACTTCATAGTGAAATGGGACTGCTCCACTGCTGTTGAACTGGGAAAGCGTACAACTGGAGTCCACATGATACAATTAGTATGCCATTTTGCAGTATTCCAGAATGAAATGGCCTTATGATCTCTAATACTGGAGCAACGCTTACAAATCAAACTCACAGCACTCTTACCAAGCATAATCCCAGTTCTACAATTGGATCTATTCAGGTCACTTTCACCTACGTAAAGTCCTGAAAGACTTTAGCAGACCTTTGTGAAAATCCACCTGGCAGCAGCCTAGATATGAATCTGACACAAAACCGATACAAAGGGGATAACGCTTCCCAGGTTAAAAAGATAAAAGGAAACATCATTGGGATAATCAGAGAAATTCAGGAAAGGAAAGGGGGTAAAGGCTAAAAAGCACAGGCTCAGCATTTATATTATGGACTCTGGTGCCACTTACAATGCATGTCTATAAAATATCTGCACTTCTGTCAACAATTTTTGACCTACTCTCAGGGGAAAACTGTATCAAAAGGCTAAGTCCGAGTATCCAGTTGCAAAATCTGGTTCCAGTCACATTGCAAGGCATGTATCCTGACCCTAATAGATGATTTCAAAAGACTTCACCACTTTGAATGGTAACAAATTTGCAGTTGCAAATACAACTGATCCATAACAAGGATATGAATTGTGAAGCCTATGCCTTCTAACCACCTAAACTTGATTCATCCTCAGTCAAATTCTCAACCCTATTCCAAACTTAATTCAGACCATAATATCTTCATTTATTGTAAAAGTACAAATGACAAGATCCATAGCAAAGCACTGCCCTTGGTGGGTCATTCCTAACAAGTTTCCTGCTAATTTTAGCAATCCAGAGGATATTTTTAATCCATGGGATCTTTAGTCTCTCCCAGGATAAGCCTCCATTATTCAGGTAGAAGGGAGGTGTGATAAACAATGAATCACAGAAATCAATCCCTAATTGCCATTAGGGGAAGAAAAAAAAAAAAAAAAGAGTTTTGGGACACTTTCTGTTTCTAGTAATGCATTGTTATTATCAAAATTTTCTTTCTTATATACATATAAAGATGTTTTATCTAAACTCTAAAAATAGTAACCTTAAGGCTCAGGAAATAATATAACAATCAAAAGCAGCCTCATCCTTTTACAATTTTGGCCTTTTACACCCTCTCAGAAATGTTAAAACTGGCTACAAAAATAAAATAAGAAACAAGGTGTTCCCTAAACCCTTGACCCAGAGTTGTACTTTAGTATATAATTTACATATATGTAGCTTAAGGACCAAGATACACAGTCTTTTAAGAAATTTTACAGGTTTTTTTTCACTTACCCTTTGCTCACAATGAATATATTAAGCACTTGTTCAGAAGAATCAATTTTAATTTAATCAGAAATAGTTCTCTTTTATTACTAATTTATCCCAATAAAAGCAATATTAAAATTTATATTAAATGGAAAATGAAGCTTTTAAAACCAAATTTGAGTACTGATAACATGCATAACTGTTGAAACTTTGTAAGTTCTCTACACTCCTACTTGATCTGTTGAGAAAGAAATGGACTAAGCACCATCCCTGAAAATTCACATGCACACCCACACAAATAAAGAAGCCTTGAGATAAAGCTGAAAACATTATTTTAGGAAATCTTATGATAAATATAGAGCTACAATGTCATAATATAAGTCAACTAAGATTACATTAACAGTTGCATCTAATTTGGTCAGTGAGCTAAAGTCATAAAGCTTGCATAAGCACAGTGGAGGTTTGGAATATATCGCATCAGTTATTTAATCTAAGAAGACAACAAACTAAGTAATAGAGCAAAAGAGAAAAAAAAAAAAAAAAAAGGCAGCCTTCAGATGACTGAAGAGACAAAAGAGACAATTACAATACAATGACATAGCCATAAGCTGAAAAGACATAGTCTATCTATACTAGCAACAGACAGACCAGAAAAATCCTAAATCAATTCCTCTTCTTCCTGAGAAAGGTTTAATCACCACAGTAGAAAACTTTTTTTTTTTTCCTGTGGAGTCCAAAAGAGCTGGATTTGCTGGAAATAGTGAACTTTAATAAAACAATGGACAAACTAACTCTTACTTTGGTTCAACATTACAGGCAGCAACAATGCAAAAGGTATTAATTTACAGCATACTTACACTAAACACTACTCCCATCAATATTTTAACAGTTGTCATCAAGAGAATAGTAAAAGCAGAACCTCATTACACTGAAAGATGTGAAGCTGTTAACACACATCTCAATAAGAAGTTGCATTTCAGACTCAAACACTCCCAGGCTTTGATTTGAAACTGCCCACATTTGTTGTCTCTCAGGACACAGTTCAGTAACCATTTACTCAGCTTCTATTGGGAATGAGCAGTAGTTATAATCTAGTAACTAACACCTGATGTACTAACTGTGAGAGGACCTCTAGGAAGAAAACTTGGGTTTATTCTGTGTAACTGCATTTTTTCATTTATATTAATAAAATTTGGGAAAGATATTTTAAATTACTATTAAGAAAAACGACAGCGCTAGTGAATGCATTCTCAAGACTACCTGCATACATGCACTGGACTCCTCTCATGTTAGTTGTATGAGGGGAAGAAACCCAAATCTTTACAAAAAAATAAAAAGACAAGTTTCAACAGATACTTATCAAAACATGCAATTTAAATAATTTACATTTAAATCAATTAAAATGTTTAAATAGTAAATATGGGTTGTGCCATAAAGAAAAACACTCACTCAGAGTACTGGTGATAGAAACAACTAGAAGTTCCTTTCTTGGCTGTTCCTAATTTGAAGCTTTCTGGGTCTCAATTCTCCAACCATCTGTACATTCTGATGATCTTTTTCAAGTACAAATTATATCTCACAGGACCTGGAAAGTCTTCCAGAGAGAGTTTGTCAAAATAAATAAAATTTCTGAGTAAAACTTTCTTTTTTAGGGAAAAAAAGAATTTGAAGGAGTCCTAGCTAGCTCTAATGACATATTTTTTTTGACCCCATCCCCCATATCAATGCCATTTTATTATAACCATACCCAGAAAACTTACTTCAGCTGCTCAGAAGCTGAGCAACAGAACCCCAAACATATAGAAACCACCAGGCTAAAATCCAGAGTGATTTTCTACTGCTATCAACATGTAAATTTACATGTAAATCTTCTGATTGCCCACAAAATGTCCTTGTACGATTCTCTATGTGCACAACCAAAACAGGCACACATCTGTGCCTTTGACCCCAGCCGAGTCCTTATGCACAGCTTAAATGCTACCTTCTGCTGGGCCTCTTAACACTAGGAGGTTCAACTGTTAAACTGTAAACAGCTCTGGTGCATTTATCTAGTGAGAGTAGCTAAACCACAGTCTGAAACAAAAGCACTGAAATAAAAGTGGTAATACCAGGCCTTACTGTAATTTGGCTCCAAAGCTGGTAACACGTTCAGTCCTCATATATTCTCTCTAAATACAGAGCAATGATCAGCTTGTATGTCTAGGTGTTCTCAAGTAGTCCATAACCAATCTTACACTCTTGTAATGGGTCATAAAGGTGATGATAACTAACTCTGATTAAAACACGTGGGGTACCTATTAGGAGTCTACTCTACCCATATTGACCTGTAGATCTGATTTTTTTAAAGGTTGTTTCATATAAGAAAGGTAAACCCTGAACAAACACATCAGGGTGAAAAGCCAACATTTTGGAATGAAGCCTTCATCTGAAAACAGTAGACAGGAACATTCAGGGGTTTTTAACTGCTTTCTCTGACACCACACCTTTGGAATAATCACTTTTTCCAGTAAGTTGGTTGAAACCTCCAACATAACAGGCCTCAAAATATTGTTCAGATATTTAAGAAATCACTATGCTCTACTACCAAGATTTACCTTTGATATCGCAACAGACATAAGAGTAAAATTTAATCACTGTTTACTTCTCACACAGAATTATCTTTATTAATTATCTCAAGTATTTATTGAACTCACAGCTACACAAAATAACTTCCACTCCTGTTGAGCACAGCTTCTCATAAAGCATAGCTTGGCCAAGCCTCCAGTGTTTTTTGGGCCACAAATTACTATGTTTTTCTATACAGTTAAAAAAGATGTGCATTATCAGACAAGCTCTTCTACTAGATTTATACAGTGTCATAGCAGAAATAGGCTCAAATAGTCATCAACTTGGCTACCGAAACATACCAAAATAAACATAATAAATAAATTACCTGTTTTGTGGGACTTGAGTACCAAGTCTAGCCGAGCAGACTTCCATTAGATTAGGAAAGAAAATTGCTTAAATGGCAGCCTAAACTTCCATTTTTTATGCATCTGTTAATATACAGTGTAACTACCATTTAACTATTCACCTGGCTTCTAAGAGATAGGCTCTGCCAGAAAGAACTGCATGGTTTTGAGGTAATCCCACTAAAAACACTTTCTCTCACCCCACTGCTGGAAAATACACTCCACAGTAGATTTAGCCAAACAGAACCTGTGCCTGTCTCTTGGCAACCCAGTTCACAGTACCATTTCCTCTGTACCTTAAACTACGACTCTGGAGCAGTTGATATTTGGTACAGGCTTGCTGTGGTTGCTATGGGAGTGATAACATTTTAACCACAGGTAGACTTCCAAAACAATTCATGTATTTACACACCTTTGAGTTAATTAAGTCTTATTTTCCCAAGAAGCCTAACTACTCAAAACTTAGACATATTTTGTCCCATTTTATTCAGAAAACTGAATGAGAACCAACGAAGTGCCTGCCCATACTACAATCTTAACGGAGCCACACTTACAATTTCCAATGTTTGCAGGTAAAGCAGGATTTCACTGCCATCACTGGAAGACATAACTTTATCACTGAACAAACCTCGCAGCTCATATAGTCTCTCCAAATTACATACACTTATACCAAAAATATTCTACTACCAGAATTAACTCAAAACTCGAATAACAAGAGTATTATGGCAATTAATTTATGACTAAGGAACCCATTGTGAAATGCATTGTTTGTGGGAAGAATATTTATGAACACAAAAATAAACAACAGGACATCCCACTAACAAAGCCTTACAGGCTAAGGAGCTTAAATCCAAGTTTAAAATTGCATAATCTCACAGACAATCTGAAATACGCAACAATTATCTTAATTCATACTTACTTATTTCATGCAGTCTGGCCAAATCCTTGAGGTTTTAGGTCGTCTCTCAGATAAAGAGAAAATAATTTTGTGTCAGTTAAAAAAAAAAAAAAAGACTTCTTCAGAACTTAAAACCATAAAATCATAGAATGTTGGGAGTTGGAAGGGACCCAAAAGGAACAGCAAGTCCAACTCTTGCCCTAGCATAGGACAATCCCAAGATTTAGACCATACTTCTTCAGTAGTTTTACCAAATTTGAGTATCACCAATTCAGCTTTATTGTAAAAGTCAAATAAAATACGCTAAATAGTTCTGTAAAACACTAGTTTTTCTATTTTGCTAAAAGTTCAGTTTTAAGCAAATCCAAACCAATCACAATTCACTGAACCCATAAAAGCACACAAAAGCACGCAATACTCTTAATATATAAAATTAAATACAGTAAATACAGCAATGTTTATTTTATCTACCCCTTTACACTCACTGGTGACTATTATTTATCCCCATTTGTAAGCCTTTAATGCAAAACTGTCTTTACTGGGAGGGTCACTCTTACCAGGCATCAAAGCAATGCTAACCATACTTTTTCATAAAAAACAAGATTATAAAGCTTGGCAGCCAGTAATAGTGTAATTGCATACAGTACATACAAGTTCAATGATAACAAACCAAAGGAAAAGATATTTGTTGGCAGCTGTAACAGTGCTCTAGATACACCTGAAAATAAGGGAGCCCTGTGGATGGGGAATGTAACCTTTATCATAATGAGCATGTATGTGTATCCTCTTTAAAGTGCATTTTACAACAGATTCAGTAGGTGATCTGGCTCTAAGGCAAAAGACAAAATGGGACTTACTATATAAAAGCTGCATTATGCAGAAGCATGATTTAGAAATAAATGTGTGCTATTTTTTAAAGTTCTTGCTGTTCAGTGTTTACCAGAAGAGAGTGTGTGTATGATCTGGCAAGCTTTCTGCATATTATTTGACACTTAAAAGTATTTTAAGACTAATGTTGGAATTTGCATAACTGCTAAATCATTAGAAAGATGACATTTTAAGTTTGCAGGGAAGTTAGCTTGGCACTGTTCTCATTTGCTTCCTTATAGCTAACCACAGAGTAGCATAAAATCTCAGCAGAATCACTGCTCCCTCCAATTGTATCTTAGGGGAGTGTATCACCTTAAATAAGAACTAACCTGATGACTACTTACCTTTTCCATATACCAAACTTTCTTACATTCAAATATGCTTCAGATTTTTTTCTAGGTTTGGGAAAGGTGCTAACCAGTCTGACTGTCAGGTTAAGCTCACCAGCCTCAATGCTACAGTTACTCCTAAATTCTGCTGAAAGGATGACTGAGCCAGGAGCTGCAGGCAGCCTTTCACCCGGCCACAGCGAGGCTGAATGGGGATTTACTGGTCCAGAAGCCCACACAATGCAGCACTTGAGGGATGCATTCTTAACACACTGCTCCTGAACTTTTGGATTTTTGTGCTGGTTTAACTGTTGAATACCTAATAAATGTTATAACCATGACCAGAACAAATGATCATCTAGAATGATGATAACTAAAGACATCAGTTTCCCTAATGTAAAGTAATTCATTTGGTGTGCTCTTTGCAGAGGTGAGAAAAAAAATCCAAGTATCTATTTCTTTTCAGAGCAAATATTATGTAGAGGACTAAAAGTACCTCCAAAGCAAATATTTCATTTTTATTAACCATAATAAACTAAGAGTGGAAAAGAAAGTTACATAAAACTTGCTAGAACATAGTTATTGAACATTGCAGTCTCTAATCTTGGCAATAAATGTAGGTCAAGGGAACTGGAAAATCTAATTACTCTGTAAATTTTTAAACCTGTTTCTTTCTTCTTAAGGAAAAGAAAATTGTTCCCTTGCATTTAAGCAGACTTCACTTCACTCAAATTGTACCGACAGCTCGCTGGAAAGTTATTTTTGTCTGAATGTAGAGGTTTTTGAACTTCCTTTAAAGTGTCTTTGTATCCTGCATTGTTTACTCAGGCCTGGTTCACACTTCAAGGTATCATGAGTTACTTCGCAATTACTGTTGCTGTAGTGCAAAATCCAGAGACACTCTTCACAAAAAAACAAACAAAAAACCCCACCCTTGAATGAAATAGACCTTTGGTATCACACTGCAGCAGTTCCTTTCAGTAATATACCCCATGCAATCATAACTGGATACCTAGTATTCACACACTGCATTAACAAAACATGAAGCAATGCATCATTATTGCAAATATGAATATGTGATAGCATTGTAAATGTTAATTATTTACTGATAATTTGACTGTTTCACATACAGTTGTTGCTGACTTCTGTGTATAGACAGACCACATAAGACGTACAAGATCAAAAACTTCAAAAAAATACAAAAACCTTGAAGATTCAAGCCTCCTGACAAGTCTAAACCCAAGGGCTATTTCAGAATCACATCTCCAACAAAAAATATAATTTCAGGCTTTAAGATGAATTCCTAGGACAATGAATCTCAACCTTTCTCAAAAAAAAAAAAAAAAAAAAAAGAAAAAAGAAAAAAAGGAGCATCTATCGAAACAAAAACTCTCAAGGTCAAAAAACCAACTTCACTTTTTAGGATTCATCTGTCATTATTTTAAAATATTTTTCTGTATTTACCAAGTTGGGTTTCTTCTAGCTTGTAAAATAAAAGCCTAATTACATACAGGCAGAAGTTAGGGCTTTCACAAAAACAGAGAGCGCCCCAATGAATTTAGAAATCATTGGAGCTGTTACTGTGTTTGAGGATACGTGGACTAGCAAATCAAACTATAGCCGGCCTACAGACTGGCCCGTCTCATGGAGCTGCCTCTTCCGGCTCTTACCTCTGTGGTACGTGACAAAGAAACCATCGAGTTTCACAACAGAGATAGGATTTGTGTGTTGTGTTCTGCTTTGGCAGTCAAATGTTTCGTTTGTTTTTTGGGGGTGGGAGGGGTGAGCTGTACAAAAGTGCAAAACCTGGCCTAAGCTCATCTGATCTTTGGACGCTGCTCTCGTTAAGTATAAATCCTACTTTTGAACTTCCTCCAATTGCAGGAGAGGTGAAGCCTCACAAACAAAAAAAAAAGGTAATTCAGAAAGAGCCCTACTGAAGACTTAAAATGTGTTTCTCTTAAAAGCTAAACCCTGAAACAGTAGCTCAAGGAACACCGCAGAGCACAACAGGCTATTATAAAAAGCAGACTAATGGCAGGATTTTTTTCACTATATGCATTACATAAATGCACATCTATGCTGTTTGTAAAGATGTACTTTTAAAACTGTAAAGGAATATGGCAAAGGCAGCAAAGTCAAACACATAAAATCTAAAAAATGCTGGTGAAATGACTAATTGTACAATGTTATTTTGTAGCCCTTGAGTTTCATGACACCACACCACACCCCCTTTTCTGTATCACAGACAAGCTTATGAATATAAGCATTAAAAATATATTTATTCCTCAGCATTCTCAAAAGTTTCAGATCTCAACCCTTTAAACTTTGAACTAAAAATTTCAGAAACTAATTGGGTACTGGTCCTTCCCTCACAAAAAAAATAAATAATTTATTCAGACTAGGGATCCACTAAACACCTACTAAAATTTTACGTGGCCTGAGGCCTGACTGGTGACAGGTTGCAATAAATGAGACCTGGATCTGCACTGAATGAGGAGAAAAAGAAGAAATCTGATCTGCCAGTCCATTTGCTAAGTGGCAAAAGTGGCAGGGGCCTTCTTAAGAAAAATATGCTAGCAAATTAAATTTGGAGTTTCTTAATCTTTGGGTGTTTGACTTTACAACTTTAACAAAATAATATGGTTAATACAACTGTGTTTTCCCTCCTTTAGTTTCCATGGTTTTCAAGCGTGATATTGCACTGACTCATTGCACTTAGTTCACGCTCTGAAGAATAGAAGGCCCAAATTTCAGAAACAGAGTAACTAGTGATGACAAAACAATCACCTTTCAATGCATATAAAAAAAAGCATATAAAAAGTCTGATTTGTTGCAGATCAACAAAAGTAACTTGGGATGAAAAAAACAGGTGTTCTCATACATCAGGAGAGTAGGAAAGAAGTTTAAAGCACATCGGTCCACTCTAAAAGCACAAGGGAGGCTACTGAACATCAGTAAGATTCAGAAGTTTATGAAACAGTTTGGATGGGCGTTTCCTACAAGCATGTAAGTGCACACTACCTCCCATCTGCCAACTCAACCAAGCAATCTTTCATACACAAGCAGTAAATGCCTTGATGATGACTTGCAATCGACAGCTTCCAGGGGCATTGAAGAGAGTAGCATTTCCTTGTTTCGCTTTTGGGTTGGGTTTTGCAGGATTTTGTGATGATAGCGAAAACACCTGGGCTTTCATCCTACCAGATCATAATGAAGGGATGTGAGTAGTAGAGCTTATTCTGGCCTGCCACCAGGACTGGGAGGGCCTTTTGTCCATCTTTTAGCTCCGAAATAATGTTATCACATAAACAACAACAACAAAAAAAAGCATGGGCTGCCTGCTTTCCCAGTGTCTTCTCAAAAGCCATCTGAAAACCGCCTTAACTCACGCTGGCAAAGCGGCCCTCCTACTACGGTACCTGAGGCACACGC
>NW_010301349.1:4216-19358 GCF_000700745.2 Antrostomus carolinensis | reverse complement strand
CCAAGTCGAGTCTGTTTTGCCTGTGATGGTATTTGGTGAATGATCTTCCTCTGTCCTTATCTTGACCCTACACGTCTTTCGTTATATATTCTCTCCCCTGTCCAGCTGAGGAGGGAGAGTGATAGAGTGGGCTTTGGTGGACATCTGGCATCCTGCCAGCATCAACCCACCACACAGATGAACAAGTTTCCTCCAAAACCCTGAACATCCTGACTGGGTGGTGAAGGATGCAGACAGATCGGTCACTTAGAGATAATGTCTGAGAAATTCTGACATAAAATTTTCCGAGGAGACTGCCAGAAACCTGTGAAGGATTTTTCAATCCAATGTATAGATATAAATCTTGGAAACATTTGTTTTATACTGTAAATGACTGTGGGTAGTCCATTTTTTTCTAGAGGAAAAAATGAAGATGGCCTTTTATTTGTGCTTTTTGGGTTTTTATTTTGGTTTCTTTTCTGTTTTTCTCACATCAAGATGACGAAAGCCTGCTAGTGATCCTGTAGCAAAATCTCTGTGTAAACAGGGAGATGAGAAAGGTGAAGTCAGACATGGACAGAGAAACAGACCTGACTTTACCCAACTATCCCCTCTTCTACATGCATCAGTCACCCAGAAACATGAGTGAGAGTGAGACTTTTCCAGTCTCAGGTGGAAATCATCTTACATATTTCTAAAGCAGCTTTTAGACCTTTATATTGACCTTTGTCCACAGGATGCAGATGCTGGAAGACCAAAATAGAGTTAAATGATTGAAGGATGGAGAAGACAATCTCCAGGACTGATTCCTCCCAATGCCTGGTGATGAGATAAGTGCTGAACAGCTGAAATTCACTGCAGTTTCTGCTGGTGCTTGAACAATAAAATTCAGCTGAAAAAATGATGGAGACCTATTGAGGAACGTGAGATGCTCCACCGTCTGCAATCCTCATGCAGGGGAGGATTTAATTTAATTTATCCTATGGATCCACAGCTGTCTTCAGAAGACTTAACCTCTAGGAACATCCTTCCCCAGGTGCCATTCCCTGTTAGTAAATAGTCCAAAGGTAGATCTGTTCTCTACAGCTTGGGCATTGATCTGCAGCTCGGTGGGGCAGTTGACAAGATCTGGAGTGGCATGAGGCAGCACCAGCACTGGGAAATTACTCTCAAGCAGGAACAGCAACTGGGACACTACAGGACCTGACTGGGGTATGAAACAGCCTGGTAGGTACTTTGGCTGATCAAAAACTTTCTCTCAAAATTTATTTTGATGTGAAATTAAGTTTTCAGCAAAACAGTATTTTTGCAAGTACTGCCTGTGTTTTGCAGGCAGCTTTGATTTTTTATTCCTCAAAACAAAAACTTAGATGTTTCCTTTTTCAGACAAAAAATGCCTAGAATCCTCCTTTCTGGGGGAGTTTTACTGAAAAATTAATTTTCCACTAGGAAAAAAAATGTATTTGCAAATACTTTTATTTTACACAGGAAACAAGTACTTTTTTTTATTTTCAAGGCGTGTATAAGCAAAATTAATATCAATGCAAAACAGGAGAAATAGAGTTTACATTGCTTACAAATAAAGCAGTAGTTCTGCAAGAAAAAACTCTTCCTTAGATTCTATGAAATGCAATGATATCACCAGCTACCATGTTACCACTAGAGGTTTGGATCACTTTTCATGGTAACACACTTCAATCTTTCCCTTAACCTTTAGACAATCGGATTACGTTGTGTTTTTTCAAAAGTTATTTTGTTGCAGGATAGAATGACAGCAGTTTTCTGTCATAAACTTTTCCATATATAGAAAATGAATGCATCAGATTCTGGTCTGCTTTCTTTCACTGTCTAAATATATATTATTTTTAAATGTGTTACTTTTTTGCTATCAGGAGATCCAAGAGGTTTGAAGTCCCTTATCTACAAAGCAGGAGTGGATTTCCACGGACAGCAAGGTGTAGAGATGCTGCTGGCCTGTCGCTTGCCTGCCTGTTACCAAGGCTTAGAGCACTCTGCGAGTGCCACAGCAGTTTTGATCTTCAACAACAGAGCCATGGGGAGATCAGCAAAGATCAGGTCTTCCATGCTTCAGAAGCATTTCACCCACTTTTTCCATATTTACTGTGTTTTTTCTTACCTTTCCTCCCTTCCCACCTCATCACTGCCCCATGATGCACCCTTTGATAGCTTTGCTTTCCCACCCACACCTCCTCATGCCTTCACAAACTTTTCTCTCCCTCCCTCACCACGGAGGGCTCCAGGCAGCAGCGAGCCCCTAATTACCCAGCCAAGGGAGAAACACAGTAAGGGCTCCCATTCTTCCACTTAGAAAATTGGAGAGAAATATAACATCTAACCACAACAGGGCAGAAATGTTGCTCCTACCTGTTTCAGGGAACAGGACAGACAAGATTAATCCTTCCAGTGTTAAATGCAATCCCAGGATCCTCTTCTAGCACACTCCAGCTAAGTGTTTCCCAGCTCCCCCACCCCAGAAGTCTAAAATCCTACTGCCTGTGCTAGCAGCCTTAGTTTACACAAGGTGCCTCTCTGATCTCAATCTGGAATTGCCTTTGGAAATAAGCCAGCAGAAATAGGCCTCTCTAACTGAAGAGATTTATCTTCTCTGGCTTCCTATCTAGGGGCTGCAAAGCAGCATGATACTCTTTGCTACATTTTCTCTATTGTGCAATTGTACCATCCTAGAAAATAGAAATGCAACAGTGAAAGCAAGAGTCAGCAAACCCCCCATTGCCTCCAATACAGCATTCTGGGGAGGATTAAAAAAGAAATAAAAATCCAGTGTATTAATTAAAAAATGCCACAAGTGTGGCACAAGCAAAATGCACTGACAAACAGCCCTTTGATGGAAAGAAAGGTCCTGCGGGAGCTGCCCAGCATGAACACTTAGTGAGGCTCTGGGAATTAGCTTTCCCTCTCTGGCACAGCAAGGGCAGATTACGTGCTTTGTCCAGGCTTTCCTTTCAGTGCAATTCATACCAGCATCAGTCCCGGGAGGAACCCTGCTCTGGTCCCTCCACGGGAACACTTACTCTGGAGGCTGGTAGTGTAAATTCACTGCAGCCTCGAGGCCTTCTGTGTCACTGAAACTCTTCTCTGCAACCTGTGCTGGGTGACTTTCACTGGTAGCTGTTGTCCCTTCCCATTTTCATTTCCTGCCCACCCAGCTGCTGCTTTAGCCAGCACCAGGGAGGGTATAAGAAAGAAAAGAGGAGGAAATCTTTGCAGCACCTTTAGGCTGCTGGAGAGCAGGAGCTGGCATTGCAGGCAATGGCTGGGGCTGGTGGTTCCTTCTCCCTTCTTTGCCAGGTCAGCAGCAGGTAGATCCAGGTCCTGCAGAGGCACAGGAGTGGTCTCAGAAACCAAACTGCCTCCCCATAGATTTGGGTTTGTATTGTGAGAAGCAAGCAGCTGCTTCCTCAGGAAGGAAGAAGGCATATGACATCAAATTTTGCAGGCTTTTTGAGAAACTGAGGTTTTTTGGGGGGAGGGGGATGTTGTTTTGTTTGTTTGTTTATTTTTTAGAAAAAGTAGGTGTCCATGGTGTTTTCCATCTTCTTGGGCTTTTTTTCTAGGCAGATGCTCATCAAAGAGTCTCCTCTGTGTCTGTTGTTGTCTTGTTTCCTTATTTTCACTAATGGAAAGCTTCTCTGAACTCTCAGCCAAGCTAGGCATATTAAGTACATCCAAATGATTGTCCTTTTCATAGGTGCAGTGATTCAGCACACAGTGTTTGCTAATAGTTTTATGCTGCATGTATTGTAATCACATAAAAAAGGCAGGATAATAATCTTCAGTGCAGTTTGTGGGATCCTATAGCCTGGAAATCAGGTGTATTTGCATTCCTCATAATATTATTCTGTTCAGCCAGAGCTGCCAACCTTGAAATACACCATTACGCTTGAACCCTGGACTACCATCACAAATATGAGCAGAAAAGGGAAACTTCATATCCTTAGAGTTAGCTATAAGTGGTTGCAGGGTGAGTTTTAAATAACTGACACTTGCTGATGCTATTTGAACATTATACAAGGACACCTCTCCATTGACTTAAAATTGAATGCAAGACCAGGGAGTAATGGTTCAAAAAGTTTATTCTTGTTATAAAACATGGCTGGAAATATAGTGAAACTCCAAACAAATAGGTGGTTTATAGTATTTTAATATGATTAAATGAAATTATGTCTGGAGAAACTTTCTTTTGGTACATGGTGGAAACCGCGCTCCAGACATAGAGGAGCTCAGCGGCGGCAACCTGGTCTAGTGGAAGGTGTCCCTGCCATGGCAGGGGGGTTGGAACTAGATGATCTTTAAGATCCCTTCCAACCCAAACCATTCTATGATTCTATGATTCTACGATTCTGTCTCATGAATGCCATGACTTAAAGCTGTACCATGATTTAAATTTTTAAAACATTTACCATGAAATCATAATATTAAAGGCTGTAGGGATTCTTTGCATCTCCCACAAATTTTGTACTTTCTTTTCTGTTAAAGGCATATTTCTCCCTCTCCTGTTTATTTGAACCAAATGCAACTGTGAATTTGATTTTATCTTCATTTCAATTTGTTTCCAATTTCCTCATAATGTTCTTCAAGTCTTAACTTCCCCTTCACAGGATTACCAAAGCAGCACCTATATTTTCAAAAACTGGGTACTTTGGTAGTTGTGCTGTAACTGTACTTCCCCTTCCAGAAAGACATAAACCAGCAGCAGTGTTAGTGTATTGCACTGTCTCCAAAATGGGACAGATGCAATTCCATATTTTCTACACCATATTTTGCACTCCAACACACAGTTACACCATTCTGATACTTGCACCAGGTTTTCCACATGCTTCCATTTTAGCTCATGCACCATCCTAAAATTTCAAGAAAATTATACAGGCATTCTAATCATCTTAACATTTTTTCTTCTCTAGTAATGACAAAATGAAAACAGCTGATTCATAGAATATACACATTTCCAGAACATATATTTCACACACATCCTCAGTCAAAGAAATGTTATGATGAAAAAATAGCAGCAACAGGATGCTATTGGCCATAATGAGTGAGAAAATGAGGGTGTTGTTCTTTCTGATTTGTTCCCTTTTCTCCAAATAGCAGTTTGACTGCCTGGTTTTATTCACTTAGTATTCTTTTTCAAACCTCTAAATAATGAAAAAGAATTGTTGTATTCTTTTCCATTTCTAATAATTCAGTGGCAACATTATCAACACCTGCTGTTTTGTTGTTCCCGAGCTCCTGATTGCCTCTCAAATCACTTCAAAATTTAATTCTTCCACAAATAGCTCATGTGTCTGGGAGACAGCTTTTTATTTACTATTAACCATCTCCCTGTAGTGGACACATAAAAGTACTCCTCCTTGCTCTTCTGTAATTGAGTTTTTTATAATGAAATGGTTTCCTTACTTGTTTTTTATCAGACACAGATGTGGTTAATATCCTCTCTTCCATGCATTGATACCCTTATAAAATATGTTTATTTTACTAATCTTGCTATCCTGTTTCATCTTTTTCCCCAAGCCATGGAAGTATTGCCTTTCTCCTTATACTGCTGGCCTCATGACTTTCCCTCTGGCTTTAAAGTGCTTCTCATCCAGAGTTAAGGGTAATACTGAAGACTACAGCCTTGCTATATGTCAATCTCAGTTGGTTTCCTGCAATCCTTATCAAACCATTCTTTTTCCATTACTTTTTGGATTTATTCCTACAATCTGTTCTAACGCTTTCTTTACCATCTCTCTGCAGATGTCCCACATGGTATCAGTTTTCTCATAAACATCATAAAATACTTTGAAGACTTCAAGCACTTTTACCTGCTGACCAATAATTGTGTCCATACTCTGGATTCCCCAAAGATTCTGTATTGCCTCTGTGTCTCATCTGCTTTGTTTCATTTTGCTCAGTTCTTGGTTGTAGCAAATAATTTTCCTACCCTACAGAGAGCTCATCTGCAGCCAGCTCCCCTTCACTTTCCACTGTCCTGGGTGCCACTTCTACATCTTGAATAAACTAGTACCTTGTGCAATTTGATTGATACCAAACTATTTTGAGGTACTTGCAAATGCTTTTGAATGTTCTCATGAGCAAACAACATGACCTTCACAACCACATCTTTGAACTGGGCAAGTGGCACTTGAGTGCTATTAATTCTGTTTTTAATGCTCTCATCTGGGTCCCATGCATCTTCCTTCCCTTCCTTAGGATATCAATCATCCAGGAAAATACTGGCAACTGAAATCATCCTATCTTTAGTTCTTCAGAGAATCCACCTTCTATTTCATGATCAGTGAGCTTCATCAGTATAAGAAAAGCCTTTTCCTGGTAAATTCCTTTAAACCACAGGCAGAAGTGTAGAGAGGGCTGCAAACCCAGTTGCTGCCGATGGTGTAGTATCATTGGTGAGCCAGGTCCCATTTCATGCTCTGCAATTACTCCTCCATTCCAAAACAGTGCCAAAATCCCAACTTCAAGAGATTTGTTTCCTAGTCCTTTTGGTTATTTCGTGACTGGGATAACCAAACAGTTAAGAGGTTCTTGGTTTATGTAAAATCAAAATGCTGAATGTTCCCATTCCCCAGTATTATTTCCACAGCTCAGGTTATTCAGTACAAAAGATAATGTGGATATCTGAAGCTTTCATTTTTTTCCAATTTTAATTTTTACTGGTGAAGTGACCAACAATGTGCACAATAACCAATTTGCAGGAATGATTTCCTTAGGTACATCATTATTCTTCTACATATCTGACCTGGCTAACTTTGGGGGTACCTACTGCAATACAAAGAATAGGGAACAGGTATTGGCAACCAAAAGTCTAAAGACTATTTCAAACATAGGCTAGCACATGCTTTTGCACAATATTTTGTGCTATTTACTAATTGAAGAACTAATTCAGTTCTTAGTGTAATAAGTATTAAAAATTGAAACATATGCAAGTCAGTAAAATGCAAATAAAAATAACTAAGACAGCTGAAAGAGGAAGGGCAAACAAATTTAAAGCAAGTAATAAAATCTCACATTTATTAAATTTGTAAAAATAAAATTTAATAGAAACTTCATCACTTGGGACCATATTTAAAGTCAGATAGTGTAAAGAGTACAAAGTACCTCCATGACTAATTCACATTGACTGAAAGAACTATGCCCATCTTGGAAGCTGAACCTAGAGCCTAGATAAGTTAATGGAAGTTTCCATACTGAGTTTATTAAAAATTATGTTTAACACTAGCAGAGTGATGATCTAAGCAAGTGCACACTTGCACAGAGTGGGGCTTCAGTGGGAGCCTCCCAAAGAAGGGGAGTTCAGCAGACCATGGTAGAGGGGAGTCAGTGATCTCTGCACCCATGAGTATGTGGTCTTTGACCACAGTTGAGTGGTCCTGCTGATTCCTCCACAGGTCCCACCAGCACTGCAGAAGGACAGGCACGTGCCTCACCTGCCTCACTTTGTGTCCTGATGGCAGGGTGCCACAGGAAGAGAGGCTGCACAGTGTCTTTGAGAGCCCTTCTGAGGAGCTCTCTAAATGTGTAAGGTATGACAGTAAATAGCCAATAAAAAAAATAAAGACTTACATCTGAAATCTATTCAGCAAAGAAAGACCAAAAGCCAGAGAACAGCAGAGGATGAGGCACCCACTTGCAGAAGGACCGGCCTACCAAACATGTCTTCTCTTGTATTAAAGCATCAGACATCAAATCCTGATAGCCACAAAAGTTTTCTGAGCTTCCTTCAGGATTCATTCACACAGCTTGGTTGCAGGATCTTTGAAATACCCAAACTGTCTTCATCTGAGCCTGTAGCTCAGCGAAGAGCAGAGAAGCCAGATGAAGGATGTCCGGAGAAGCCAGCCTGGCAGGGCAGGGTGGACTCTGGAGGCATATTGCCCTCAGAGCTTTCTTCTGTGCTGGCACCTGGTGGTGACTGCAGGCTCTTCCAGCCAGCAGAGCTGCCTCGGCGGTTGTGTCCAACACGAAGAATAAGTAAGTGCATGGAGAAAAAAGCCGAGCAAAACTTCAAAAGAGCAGTTATTTCCCCCTGGAAGGCCCCTCCTATTTTTCTAACTAGAACCAGCTCATATGACTCAGAAGAAAGAGCAATTAGGGGAGGGATATACTCTCTCAAAACCAGTTTGTGGACCAGTTGAGCCCACTTCTTTGCAGAGGACTTTTCTCAGTGATTTGAGCGTTACGTTTAGCAGACGTGACATCCTGGGAATGCCGTGTGTTGGGGAATTGTTACTGTGGTTAAACTGTAGTTACCTTATTCCAGCACGCTTTGAGGGTGATACTTCAAATTAAGGGTTGGAAAGTTTGTGTTTAGGAGATGAAATATTATCAAATATTCTTCTTTTCTTTCTCTCCTAATGAAATAATCTAAAAATAGGAACAAGATTTTGACAATTTTTGCTAATGTAGCTATTTTAAGGGACTGTCCCAAAGAGGTTGATTACTGAAGGGTTCCTCTCCCAGAGCAGAAGATATCCTTCACTCCACAATGTCAGAGAAAACTCTGCATATTTATCTCATTTTTTTACTCTACTTTGGGGCAGCCACTGGAAAATAAACACAGACGCATTCCTGGATTTATTTATTTTTAGTAAGGCTTATATTTTGCTGTGTATCACTCCTATCCATGTCCAAGCACTAAAGAATAAACACTCCTTAAGGCAGTATTAATTACAAATAAAAAAGGTAAAATAAAAAGGTTTTTTTAATACATTTTTTCTAGAAATGTTGATTCCTGAAAACATTATCTGCAAGATACAGGAAATATTCATTTTCTATTAAGTCTCATCAGGTCCCTAACCCATATAAATCCATACTCATGAAACTTGGAAAAATATGCTTTCTAATGAAAATTGATAAACACTACACCAAATTCCCTCTTTTTTATAAACATGCAGAAAGCTTTATTGCTAGTGGTGGCATGCACAACTTGATTTTCAAGAATATATTATACAGTCAGAAGGGAAACAAGGTCAGTATTTTCATGGGTATCTTTAATTAAGCTTATAATTTTGTGTTCCATTTTCCAGACATGAGGCTTTAGAGTCCTAACATTTGAAATACATTAAACAAAATGGTCTGTGTCTTTATCATTAATCAAGATACCTCAGTATTAGAAAATGGGCATTGTTTCGGTTTTCTGTCCATTTCCTGAATTAAGCAAAAAATTGAATATTCTGATTAACCTTTGTTCATTTCAGGCAACAGGCAGAAAAGGGGATTTATTCTTACGGTGGCTTGGATAAAATCCAGAATGGCAGGTTTCCATCTTACTGTAAAAACAAGCAGAAGTCCAGCTGATTTTGATAAACACCAGTATCTTAATGTTCATTTTCTATGAGGCCTCATCTGTAGCTCTTTCAATTATGGGTTTATCTGAATGAACAAGAAACTTGTTTTTTGGAGCATAGAAATTAAACAAATGATATTGTTTAATTTCTAGCAATACCTTTCCTGACAAGCTAAGCCCAAAGTAGCCCTATATATGAAACTTCAGGCTAAACCACTGCATGTCAACACAGCCAGCTCACCACGAAGTTGTACGTCCCCTTGTGTTTAGGCAACATTAAACCCAAGCATAGCCCAGGCTGCCTGCTGGCAGGTGCAAACCCTCCATTTTTCCCCTCACCTCCTTCCCCCTCCAGCTTTTATCTATCTTTTCCATTTTGACTGTAATCTCATCGCTGCAGGGACCCTCCTTCATCTCCTCTTTGCCTAGGGCAAAGGATTCCCAGTCCCAGGATGGGTCTGTAGGTGCTGCTGTAACATCAGTAATAATAAATGCTGCTACAACTATTTTTCCAGATATTAAATCAGTACCAGGACTCCCTGGTGTCTGTGGCTCCTCTGAAAGAGATGGTCAGAAATGTCATAATTTTGGTTGATTGTGGTTCTGATGCTGCAGGGCTGTTGCCTAACCCATGTCATATCCCACCAGCGTGACCAACTCCCCTCACATGTACTGGGGCAAGAGGAGAGGCTGCCTGCCCCAGGACTTACAGCCCACATTTGGGGTCATTAACGCTTTGACCAAACAGAAGCGTGGCACATATATGCCCTTTTTAGATTAGTGTATCAGGAATTTTGCCCAAAATATGGCCTCTCCTTGCACCTATTCCCATTTCTCTGAAACTGCCAGGTTCCCTTGAATTTACTATCTGAGGGAAAAAAGGTTACTTCTATCAGCCTGCCATGAGTTTGTCTCCTCAGCAGTGCCAGCGTGTGCTCAGTGGTGACCTTGTAAGACCAGAGTGTGATACACAAACCAGTCATTAAATCCTGATGAGATGTAGTAGGCCAA
The DNA here is from genome assembly GCF_000700745.2 of Antrostomus carolinensis. NCBI lineage: Eukaryota > Metazoa > Chordata > Aves > Caprimulgiformes > Caprimulgidae > Antrostomus > Antrostomus carolinensis. The sequence continues at coordinate 9,043 of NW_010301349.1, read as the reverse complement.
ATGTCTCCAGCACTGATTCTGCCTTTGCTTATAATATGCACGCCTAGCACCTCAGCTCTCATGCGCTCTCAACAGTGGGAAAATTGTTAATATAGCTCAGCTCTGCTACAAGGTATTTTCTCCCACGACTTCACGGTTTAAGCAGCTGCAGATTTTATATAGTGTCCCCACCACCTGTGTGTTTTTTAATACTACACATATTGTGGGACTGGAGGAAAACAACAGATAACCAAATAAAAGGAGTGAGAGATATGGTATGACCCTAACTAGACAGGGAAAAGCACATATTTGGTTGCCAGATATGCATTTCCTTCTCTCTACCTTTTACTGGAGCTGAAACATCTCACTTGCCCTTGTAGAAGTACTTTGAGACCAATGGGGAAAAGTAGAATATACAGCCATGTATTATTAGTAGTAGAGTTATTACTATTACTATTAGTAATTACAGTAAAACCCCAACACTTGTTTTCTTATCGCACCATGGGCTAATGATGTTCCCTGGTAGACTTATTAATATACTGTTGAAATGCAACCTTCTGAGCCCACTCTGCTTTAATGACTGGCTATCTAGCCCATCCAAATCACATTGTACCAAATAATATCAAATAGTAGTTGATGTTTTATACTGCTACTCTAAGGAAACATTTGGAAAAAAATAACCACAATACTTCAAAGAGATCGTGGCTGACACATACACACAGTAACAGGCAGTCTGAATTCCACTCATATAACATGGAGACTCTAGTTCATGTCGTTACAACTAAAGCAGATTATGGAGATTGTCAGTTCAAAGAGAAAATATGATCACTGTCATGCCCTGCAAGAAGTCATCAGTGGAAATCAATGAGAAACAGAGGTCCTTATTACTTCTTGCTCTTTAAGGCAGACTACTTCTGAGTCTCTTGGGGAGGCTGTGGTGGTGTTCAGGTGCCCATGAGAGTAACTAATTTATAGAAATACATCTGAGGTCAAAACTCACCATAGGACTTTTTATTACTGTGGATGGGGCACAAAACATAAAGAAACAAGCATGCCTTAAAAAAAACCCAACATGAAAAGAAAAGAAAGGAAAAGAAAAGAAAAGAAAGGAAAAGAAAAGAAAGGAAAAGAAAAGAAAAGAAAAGAAAGGAAAGGAAAAGAAAGGAAAGGAAAGGAAAGAAAGGAAAAGAAAAGAGAAAGGAAAAGAAAAGAGAAAAGAAAAGAAAAGAAAAGAAAAGAAAAGAAAAGAAAAGAAAAGAAAAGAAAAGAAAAGAAAAGAAAAAAAAGAAAAGAAAAGAAAAGAAAAGAAAAGAAAAGAAAAGAAAAGAAAAGAAAAGAAAAGAAAAGAAAAGAAAAGAAAAGAAAAGAAAAGAAAAGAAAAGAAAAGAAAAGAAAAGAAAAGAAAAGAAAAGAAAAGAAAAGAAAAGAAAAGAAAAGAAAAGAAAAGAAAAGAAAAGAAAAGAAAAGAAAAGAAAAGAAAAGAAAAGAAAAGAAAAGAAAAGAAAAGAAAAGAAAAGAAAAGAAAAGAAAAGAAAAGAAAAGAAACAAATGGGGAAAAAAACAAAACCAAAGACAAAACCAAAAAACCAACAAACCAGACACCAACACTCAGAAAAACAACTGACAGGTAGGGAAGTAAACATTTTTCTTTTAAACTACTTTGTCCTAATATGAAATATCGATGATACAGCAGCCAGAAAACTATTTTTAAAATCTACTTCTAAGGGCAATTTTAGGCATTAAAGAGACATTAAAAACCCAAGTGGAAAACTGAGAAGATTTGAGGGAAATTTTGTTGCTAGATTGCAATTTTGGTATTATCTTTGCCTTTATATTATTGATGATGCTTAGGAACAAGAAAATTGACCTACTGGAACAATTTAGTATTCAGTGTATGTTCATATATTGTTTCTGCAGAGGATTAGCTCCTTTCTGAGGGCACGAACAAGAACCTTCATGTCAAAAATTATCAAATCATCTGCCCACAGAATTTTTTCCCAGCTCCTCCACCCCCTCCTACATTCACTTGCTCAGAGATACAGCATGAAATTTACAGCATTCCCAAAGCTTCCAAAGTTCAGTACAACCAAAAAATCCAATGGCTTCTAGATTTTCAGTTACAGTTTGGATTATACTTAGTTCTTGTTTTTGCTAATACCTTGCAAAAATGAGTGCTAGTGGTTTAAAAAGCATTAAGCCCATTTCCATATGTGTGAATCTTACCAATTCTGCCTTGCCTGAATGGTCCCTTACTCTAGTGGTGAGCACGGCAGGAGTCAACCAGTCCTTTGCCCTCTCTGAGCTGCTACCAGAAGTGGAGGTATGGGTGATGGGTCATCTGTAGCTCTGTCTGTGCTGCCCAAGCTCTGGCTATCTCAAAGCCTTGGTTGCCTATTGACAAATGATGTTCTCTGCTTGAGGCTGGCCATGCATTATCTCCCTAAGCACTGATGGGGTACAGACTGGCAAGCTGGTGCCCTGGCAAAGGACAGGGTGGGCCTGTCTCACCCAAAACCCCTTTGGATTCAGCAAATCTCTGGCTCTCACCCACAGAGAGCAACTCTGGATTAGAGCTGGCAGTACCTGTGTGCTCAATGTGAACCTGGCTCACCTGGTGGACAACCAACATTTACATCTCCCAACTCAGAAGCTGTTTTGTTTCTCTGACCTCTTCCATGAAAACACCCTCTTTTCTGCTTACAGGTTCATCAGTTCTTGCTGTTTCTTTGGCTTTTAATGAGTTTATAACCCTGCAAGTGTGAAATCCTCATTAGTTGCAAGGAAGTCTTCAAGGAAACCAGCAAACTGCTTTGGAAAGAAGACAGGAAATAAATGCAAATGGTGTTAGTATGAAAAACAGTAGGTTTGGTTTTAATAACAATTGATTCATCTTTATATTCCCTGTGACTGAAGATGACTCACTGCTGTTTCACATTTTTTTAATTAATAGAAGAAAATATAATCAAAATATTTATTCTCTCCATGAATAGTTCTGATTATAAGCAGCTACAAGAAGAAAAGGCAAAAAATCATCCCAGTCTGTGAGTCTGAAAAGTGTTTTCATCTGGACTCCATAAGACATCTTTCCTCCCACTTCTCACTCAAAGGTAGACATCAAGTGTTTACTCAGCTAACCAACAGTGGAGAAGCTACCCAAAAGCTGATAGAAATCCCTTTCTTCACTCACCCCAAATGCTTCAGGAAGCCCCAAAACTGGCTCTTAGTTACAGTGTTCAGATAAGAGTCAAGCTCAGAAGAGCTGTGCTCTGAAGGCAACCAGTGCAAGTACCAGTTAGAAACCCCTTTATAATCATTAAGAGAAATCAGGACTGCTGCAAAAAGTTTTCCTGCCTTGCTTGGTCACCAGTGGGACCCACACAAAGGGGGGTTTGAGTTCACATCTACATTTCTGAAAACTGCATCAGTCAGCTCTATGGTCACCTAATATTTTGAAAGGAGAGAATCATAAGAGGTGCTGCCCTGAGGTCTGTGCCATGTTCAGAGCTATGTGTATTCATGCAGCAGCTGGACTGTCTTTGAACTCTCTCTCTTTGGCTCCTAAATCTGTTCACAAAAAAAGTGTACAGCGTAACTAGCAACTCAGCCTTGGCACAGGCATGGAAGTTAATCAGAATGAACAGCAAAGCCATCCTTCTGGTGAGCCAGGCAACTCCAGCCCCTCACTTGTTTGGATTTGTTACCTAGTGATTTTCCTGGCAAGTTAAATTGTTTATCAATTAAGTTAAGTGATAATAGAATTTTGTAGTGTTGTACACCTAAAGTGGCAACAGGAAGCCGAATTAGTCATTCATGGACTTTTAATCTTTGAGTTTCCTTGTTGGTTTAATTTTAAATAAATATGAACTCTTTAGCAGTTTGCTGAGAGTCAGCATGTCAGAGGAAGGGAGCAGGGAAGCAAAGCCTTTGCTCTGAAAGTGTTGGAGAAGCACCACGTGGAGCAATAGCTGATACCTTGGGTCTGCTGAGGTAGCAGTTACTTTGAATTAGTCGAAGGTGCAAGTAGAAATCTTGTCTGAATGCGGACCTGTCCTATTTGAGCCATGTTGATGAAGGTGCTGTCTTTTGTTTCTTGTTCGGATTATTTTAGCAGATTACCTGAGGCTTTGGCATTCTGTCTTTTCTCCATTCAGGAACATTAGGAATGACCAAGCTCAGCTGTAATCACAGTTGCATCTGTGTTTCCCAGTGGTTTCCAGCTAATTCTTTCACTCCTATTTATAAACCCCAGTGCCTTTTCTCCATCAGTGATTTTTGCAGGTATGAAGGATGCAACATTTGAGGGGGAGGCAGATGAACAGCTGGAGCAGTAACAGCCTCTGCAGCCTTTGCAGCCTCCGAGGAGGTTCTGCAGTGTCAGTGGAGAGGGTCCACCTTGGTGCCTGCAGTGCTGAGAGCCTCTGTAGAGGCACTGAGTTTTGGAGTTTTGGTGTCCCAGTGAGGAAAAGGTTTTTTTATGAGAGGCAATGAGTGCAAAGCCACTCATAACAACACTCATAAGAGAAATGCAGCTTCATTAAATCACTTTTCATGGGAAAAATTACTTTCTTGTTTACTGTCATACTCAACCCTTGCTATATGTTGTACTTTCTATGTTTTATAACTTTTCTACTTCTGCAGCTCATGTATTGGTCCCCATTGACTATAAAGCAATATAGCTAATAAAGGGTAGTGGCAACACACAAAACTATGGGTATTAATTTCTTACATACCAAAAAAAGCCTTAATCTTAACAGGGCATGGAGAAAGACACAGCGAATGAAAGCAGAACACAAAGTTCAGGTCCCATCTCTTCACCTAAAGGAAAAAACAGTGCATAGCAAGGAAGGG